>NW_028127904.1:0-68241 GCF_965231255.1 Vanellus vanellus
GCTGGTCCTCACTGCCTCCTGGAACCCCTTCAAATGCCCCAGACAATTTGGCCCTCTCTGCTTTCCTGCGCACTCTAGCCTCAAAAGCACCTTTTTTCACTTTCGGCGCCCCCCAGAGGAAAAAAGACAAACGTCCAGCTTTTGCTGCCACAGCAAAGGTGCCAGCGGGGAAAAGTGATGCTGGTCCTCACTGCCTCCTGGAACCCCTTCAAATGCCCCAGACAATTTGGGCCCTCTCTGCTTTCCTGCGCACTCTAGCCTCAAAAGCACCTTTTTTCACTATCAGCGCTGTTTGGAGCAAAGAAGACAAACGTCCAGCTTTTGCTGCCACAGCAAAGGTGCCAGCGGGAAAAGTGATGCTGGTCCTCACTGCCTCCTGGAACCCCGTCAAATGCCCCAGACAATTTGGCCCTCTCTGCTTTCCTGCGCACTCTAGCCTCAAAAACACCGGTTTTCACTTTCAGCGCTGTTTGGAGCAAAAAAGACAAGCGTCCAGCTTTTGCTGCCACCAGCAAAGGTGCCAGCGGGGAAAAGTCATGCTGGTCCTCACTGCCTCCTGGAACCCCTTCAAATGCCCCAGACAATTTGGCCCTCTCTGCTTTCCTGCGCACTCTAGCCTCAAAAGCACCTTTTTTTCACTTTCGGCGCCCTCCGGAGGAAAAAAAGACAAACGTCCAGCTTTTGCTGCCACAGCAAAGGTGCCAGCGGGGAAAAGTGATGCTGGTCCTCACTGCCTCCTGGAACCCCTTCAAATGCCCCAGACAATTTGGCCCTCTCTGCTTTCCTGCGCACTCTAGCCTCAAAAGCACCTTTTTTCACTTTCGGCGCCCCCCAGAGGAAAAAAGACAAACGTCCAGCTTTTGCTGCCACAGCAAAGGTGCCAGCGGGGAAAAGTGATGCTGGTCCTCACTGCCTCCTGGAACCCCTTCAAATGCCCCAGACAATTTGGCCCTCTCTGCTTTCCTGCGCACTCTAGCCTCAAAAGCACCTTTTTTCACTATCAGCGCTGTTTGGAGCAAAGAAGACAAACGTCCAGCTTTTGCTGCCACAGCAAAGGTGCCAGCGGGGAAAAGTGATGCTGGTCCTCACTGCCTCCTGGAACCCCTTCAAATGCCCCAGACAATTTGGCCCTCTCTGCTTTCTGCGCACTCTAGCCTCAAAAGCACCTTTTTTTCACTTTCGGCGCCCCCCAGAAGAAAAAAAGAAAAAACGTCCAGCTTTTGCTGCCACAGCAAAGGTGCCAGCGGGGAAAAGTGATGCTGGTCCTCACTGCCTCCTGGAACCCCTTCAAATGCCCCAGACAATTTGGCCCTCTCTGCTTTCCTGCGCACTCTAGCCTCAAAAACACCGGATTTCACTTTCGGCGCCCCCCAGAGAAAAAAGACAAACGTCCAGCTTTTGCTGCCACAGCAAAGGTGCCAGCGGGAAAATGTGATGCTGGTCCTCACTGCCTCCTGGAACCCCTTCAAATGCCCCAACAATTTGGCCCTCTCTGCTTCCTGCGCACTCTAGCCTCCAAAAGCACCTTTTTCACTTTCGGCCCTCCGGAGCAAAAAAGACAAACGTCCAGCTTTGCTGCCACAGCAAAGTGCCAGCGGGGAAAGTGATGCTGGTCCTCACTGCCTCCTGGAACCCCGTCAAATGCCCCAGACAATTTGGCCCTCTCTGCTTTCCTGCGCACTCTAGCCTCAAAAACACCGGTTTTCACTTTCAGCGCTGTTTGGAGCAAAAAAGACAAGCGTCCAGCTTTTGCTGCCACAGCAAAGGTGCCAGCGGGGAAAAGTGATGCTGGTCCTCACTGCCTCCTGGAACCCCTTCAAATGCCCCAGACAATTTGGCCCTCTCTGCTTTCCTGCGCACTCTAGCCTCAAAAGCACCTTTTTTCACTTTCGGCGCCCTCCGGAGGAAAAAAGACAAACGTCCAGCTTTTGCTGCCACAGCAAAGGTGCCAGCGGGGAAAAGTCATGCTGGTCCTCACTGCCTCCTGGAACCCCTTCAAATGCCCCAGACAATTTGGCCCTCTCTGCTTTCCTGCGCACTCTAGCCTCAAAAGCACCTTTTTTCACTTTCGGCGCCCCCCAGAGGAAAAAAGACAAACGTCCAGCTTTTGCTGCCACAGCAAAGGTGCCAGCGGGGAAAAGTGATGCTGGTCCTCACTGCCTCCTGGAACCCCTTCAAATGCCCCAGACAATTTGGCCCTCTCTGCTTTCCTGCGCACTCTAGCCTCAAAAGCACCTTTTTTCACTATCAGCGCTGTTTGGAGCAAAGAAGACAAACGTCCAGCTTTTGCTGCCACAGCAAAGGTGCCAGCGGGGAAAAGTGATGCTGGTCCTCACTGCCTCCTGGAACCCCTTCAAATGCCCCAGACAATTTGGCCCTCTCTGCTTTCCTGCGCACTCTAGCCTCAAAAGCACCTTTTTTCACTTTCGGCGCCCCCCAGAAGAAAAAAAGAAAAACGTCCAGCTTTTGCTGCCACAGCAAAGGTGCCAGCGGGGAAAAGTGATGCTGGTCCTCACTGCCTCCTGGAACCCCTTCAAATGCCCCAGACAATTTGGCCCTCTCTGCTTTCCTGCGCACTCTAGCCTCAAAAACACCGGATTTCACTTTCGGCGCCCCCCATAGGAAAAAAGACAAACGTCCAGCTTTTGCTGCCACAGCAAAGGTGCCAGCGGGGAAAAGTGATGCTGGTCCTCACTGCCTCCTGGAACCCCTTCAAATGCCCCAGACAATTTGGCCCTCTCTGCTTTCCTGCGCACTCTAGCCTCAAAAGCACCTTTTTTCACTTTCGGCGCCCTCCGGAGCAAAAAAGACAAACGTCCAGCTTTTGCTGCCACAGCAAAGGTGCCAGCGGGGAAAAGTGATGCTGGTCCTCACTGCCTCCTGGAACCCCTTCAAATGCCCCAGACAATTTGGCCCTCTCTGCTTTCCTGCGCACTCTAGCCTCAAAAGCACCTTTTTTCACTTTCGGCGCCCTCCGGAGCAAAAAAGACAAACGTCCAGCTTTTGCTGCCACAGCAAAGGTGCCAGCGGGGAAAAGTCATGCTGGTCCTCACTGCCTCCTGGAACCCCTTCAAATGCCCCAGACAATTTGGCCCTCTCTGCTTTCCTGCGCACTCTAGCCTCAAAAGCACCTTTTTTCACTTTCGGCGCCCCCCAGAGGAAAAAAGACAAACGTCCAGCTTTTGCTGCCACAGCAAAGGTGCCAGCGGGGAAAAGTGATGCTGGTCCTCACTGCCTCCTGGAACCCCGTCAAATGCCCCAGACAATTTGGCCCTCTCTGCTTTCCTGCGCACTCTAGCCTCAAAAACACCGGTTTTCACTTTCAGCGCTGTTTGGAGCAAAAAAGACAAACGTCCAGCTTTTGCTGCCACAGCAAAGGTGCCAGCGGGGAAAAGTGATGCTGGTCCTCACTGCCTCCTGGAACCCCTTCAAATGCCCCAGACAATTTGGCCCTCTCTGCTTTCCTGCGCACTCTAGCCTCAAAAGCACCGGTTTTCACTTTCGGCGCCCTCCGGAGCAAAAAAGACAAACGTCCAGCTTTTGCTGCCACAGCAAAGGTGCCAGCGGGGAAAAGTGATGCTGGTCCTCACTGCCTCCTGGAACCCCTTCAAATGCCCCAGACAATTTGGCCCTCTCTGCTTTCCTGCGCACTCTAGCCTCAAAAACACCGGTTTTCACTTTCGGCGCCCCCCAGAGGAAAAAAGACAAACGTCCAGCTTTTGCTGCCACAGCAAAGGTGCCAGCGGGGAAAAGTGATGCTGGTCCTCACTGCCTCCTGGAACCCCGTCAAATGCCCCAGACAATTTGGCCCTCTCTGCTTTCCTGCGCACTCTAGCCTCAAAAACACCGGTTTTCACTTTCAGCGCTGTTTGGAGCAAAAAAGACAAGCGTCCAGCTTTTGCTGCCACAGCAAAGGTGCCAGCGGGGAAAAGTGATGCTGGTCCTCACTGCCTCCTGGAACCCCTTCAAATGCCCCAGACAATTTGGCCCTCTCTGCTTTCCTGCGCACTCTAGCCTCAAAAGCACCTTTTTTCACTTTCGGCGCCCTCCGGAGGAAAAAAGACAAACGTCCAGCTTTTGCTGCCACAGCAAAGGTGCCAGCGGGGAAAAGTGATGCTGGTCCTCACTGCCTCCTGGAACCCCTTCAAATGCCCCAGACAATTTGGCCCTCTCTGCTTTCCTGCGCACTCTAGCCTCAAAAGCACCTTTTTTCACTTTCGGCGCCCCCCAGAGGAAAAAAGACAAACGTCCAGCTTTTGCTGCCACAGCAAAGGTGCCAGCGGGGAAAAGTGATGCTGGTCCTCACTGCCTCCTGGAACCCCTTCAAATGCCCCAGACAATTTGGCCCTCTCTGCTTTCCTGCGCACTCTAGCCTCAAAAGCACCTTTTTTCACTTTCGGCGCCCTCCGGAGGAAAAAAGACAAACGTCCAGCTTTTGCTGCCACAGCAAAGGTGCCAGCGGGGAAAAGTCATGCTGGTCCTCACTGCCTCCTGGAACCCCTTCAAATGCCCCAGACAATTTGGCCCTCTCTGCTTTCCTGCGCACTCTAGCCTCAAAAACACCTTTTTTCACTTTCGGCGCCCCCCAGAGGAAAAAAGACAAACGTCCAGCTTTTGCTGCCACAGCAAAGGTGCCAGCGGGGAAAAGTGATGCTGGTCCTCACTGCCTCCTGGAACCCCTTCAAATGCCCCAGACAATTTGGCCCTCTCTGCTTTCCTGCGCACTCTAGCCTCAAAAGCACCTTTTTTCACTTTAGGCGCCCCCCAGAGGAAAAAAGACAAACGTCCAGCTTTTGCTGCCACAGCAAAGGTGCCAGCGGGGAAAAGTCATGCTGGTCCTCACTGCCTCCTGGAACCCCTTCAAATGCCCCAGACAATTTGGCCCTCTCTGCTTTCCTGCGCACTCTAGCCTCAAAAGCACCTTTTTTCACTTTCGGCGCCCTCCGGAGGAAAAAAGACAAACGTCCAGCTTTTGCTGCCACAGCAAAGGTGCCAGCGGGGAAAAGTGATGCTGGTCCTCACTGCCTCCTGGAACCCCGTCAAATGCCCCAGACAATTTGGCCCTCTCTGCTTTCCTGCGCACTCTAGCCTCAAAAGCACCTATTTCACTTTCGGCGCCCCCCAGAGGAAAAAAGACAAACGTCCAGCTTTTGCTGCCACAGCAAAGGTGCCAGCGGGGAAAAGTGATGCTGGTCCTCACTGCCTCCTGGAACCCCTTCAAATGCCCCAGACAATTTGGCCCTCTCTGCTTTCCTGCGCACTCTAGCCTCAAAAGCACCTTTTTTCACTTTCGGCGTCCCCCAGAGGAAAAAAGACAAACGTCCAGCTTTTGCTGCCACAGCAAAGGTGCCAGCGGGGAAAAGTGATGCTGGTCCTCACTGCCTCCTGGAACCCCTTCAAATGCCCCAGACAATTTGGCCCTCTCTGCTTTCCTGCGCACTCTAGCCTCAAAAGCACCTTTTTTCACTTTCGGCGCCCTCCGGAGGAAAAAAGACAAACGTCCAGCTTTTGCTGCCACAGCAAAGGTGCCAGCGGGGAAAAGTGATGCTGGTCCTCACTGCCTCCTGGAACCCCGTCAAATGCCCCAGACAATTTGGCCCTCTCTGCTTTCCTGCGCACTCTAGCCTCAAAAGCACCTATTTCACTTTCGGCGCCCCCCAGAGGAAAAAAGACAAACGTCCAGCTTTTGCTGCCACAGCAAAGGTGCCAGCGGGGAAAAGTGATGCTGGTCCTCACTGCCTCCTGGAACCCCTTCAAATGCCCCAGACAATTTGGCCCTCTCTACTTTCCTGCGCACTCTAGCCTCAAAAGCACCTATTTCACTTTCGGCGCCCTCCGGAGGAAAAAAGACAAACGTCCAGCTTTTGCTGCCACAGCAAAGGTGCCAGCGGGGAAAAGTCATGCTGGTCCTCACTGCCTCCTGGAACCCCTTCAAATGCCCCAGACAATTTGGCCCTCTCTGCTTTCCTGCGCACTCTAGCCTCAAAAGCACCTTTTTTCACTTTCGGCGCCCCCCAGAGGAAAAAAGACAAACGTCCAGCTTTTGCTGCCACAGCAAAGGTGCCAGCGGGGAAAAGTGATGCTGGTCCTCACTGCCTCCTGGAACCCCTTCAAATGCCCCAGACAATTTGGCCCTCTCTGCTTTCCTGCGCACTCTAGCCTCAAAAGCACCTTTTTTCACTTTCGGCGCCCCCCAGAGGAAAAAAGACAAACGTCCAGCTTTTGCTGCCACAGCAAAGGTGCCAGCGGGGAAAAGTGATGCTGGTCCTCACTGCCTCCTGGAACCCCTTCAAATGCCCCAGACAATTTGGCCCTCTCTGCTTTCCTGCGCACTCTAGCCTCAAAAGCACCTTTTTTCACTTTCGGCGCCCCCCAGAAGAAAAAAAAAAAACGTCCATCTTTTGCTGCCACAGCAAAGGTGCCAGCGGGGAAAAGTGATGCTGGTCCTCACTGCCTCCTGGAACCCCTTCAAATGCCCCAGACAATTTGGCCCTCTCTGCTTTCCTGCGCACTCTAGCCTCAAAAGCACCTTTTTTCACTATCAGCGCCCTCCGGAGCAAAAAAGACAAACGTCCAGCTTTTGCTGCCACAGCAAAGGTGCCAGCGGGGAAAAGTGATGCTGGTCCTCACTGCCTCCTGGAACCCCTTCAAATGCCCCAGACAATTTGGCCCTCTCTGCTTTCCTGCGCACTCTAGCCTCAAAAACACCGGTTTTCAATTTCGGCGCCCCCCAGAGGAAAAAAGACAAACGTCCAGCTTTTGCTGCCACAGCAAAGGTGCCAGCGGGGAAAAGTGATGCTGGTCCTCACTGCCTCCTGGAACCCCTTCAAATGCCCCAGACAATTTGGCCCTCTCTACTTTCCTGCGCACTCTAGCCTCAAAAGCACCTTTTTTCACTTTCGCCGCTGCTTGGAGCAAAAAAGACAAACGTCCAGCTTTTGCTGCCACAGCAAAGGTGCCAGCGGGGAAAAGTGATGCTGGTCCTCACTGCCTCCTGGAACCCCTTCAAATGCCCCAGACAATTTGGCCCTCTCTGCTTTCCTGCGCACTCTAGCCTCAAAAGCACCTTTTTTCACTTTCACCGCTGCTTGGAGCAAAAAAGACAAACGTCCAGCTTTTGCTGCCACAGCAAAGGTGCCAGCGGGGAAAAGTCATGCTGGTCCTCACTGCCTCCTGGAACCCCTTCAAATGCCCCAGACAATTTGGCCCTCTCTGCTTTCCTGCGCACTCTAGCCTCAAAAGCACCTTTTTTCACTTTCGGCGCCCCCCAGAGGAAAAAAGACAAACGTCCAGCTTTTGCTGCCACAGCAAAGGTGCCAGCGGGGAAAAGTGATGCTGGTCCTCACTGCCTCCTGGAACCCCTTCAAATGCCCCAGACAATTTGGCCCTCTCTGCTTTCCTGCGCACTCTAGCCTCAAAAACACCGGTTTTCACTTTCGGCGCCCCCCAGAGGAAAAAAGACAAACGTCCAGCTTTTGCTGCCACAGCAAAGGTGCCAGCGGGGAAAAGTGATGCTGGTCCTCACTGCCTCCTGGAACCCCTTCAAATGCCCCAGACAATTTGGCCCTCTCTGCTTTCCTGCGCACTCTAGCCTCAAAAGCACCTTTTTTCACTTTCGGCGCCCCCCAGAAGAAAAAAAAAAAACGTCCAGCTTTTGCTGCCACAGCAAAGGTGCCAGCGGGGAAAAGTGATGCTGGTCCTCACTGCCTCCTGGAACCCCTTCAAATGCCCCAGACAATTTGGCCCTCTCTGCTTTCCTGCGCACTCTAGCCTCAAAAGCACCTTTTTTCACTTTTGGCGCCCTCCGGAGGAAAAAAGACAAACGTCCAGCTTTTGCTGCCACAGCAAAGGTGCCAGCGGGGAAAAGTGATGCTGGTCCTCACTGCCTCCTGGAACCCCTTCAAATGCCCCAGACAATTTGGCCCTCTCTGCTTTCCTGCGGACTCTAGCCTCAAAAGCACCTTTTTTCACTTTCGGCGCCCCCCAGAGGAAAAAAGACAAACGTCCAGCTTTTGCTGCCACAGCAAAGGTGCCAGCGGGGAAAAGTGATGCTGGTCCTCACTGCCTCCTGGAACCCCTTCAAATGCCCCAGACAATTTGGCCCTCTCTGCTTTCCTGCGCACTCTAGCCTCACAAGCACCTTTTTTCACTTTCGGCGCCCCACAGAGGAAAAAAGACAAACGTCCAGCTTTTGCTGCCACAGCAAAGGTGCCAGCGGGGAAAAGTGTGGTTGGTCCTCACTGCCTCCTGGAACCCCTTCAAATGCCCCAGACAATTTGGCCCTCTCTGCTTTCCTGCGCACTCTAGCCTCAAAAGCACCTTTTTTCACTATCAGCGCTGTTTGGAGCAAAAAAGACAAACGTCCAGCTTTTGCTGCCACAGCAAAGGTGCCAGCGGGGAAAAGTGATGCTGGTCCTCACTGCCTCCTGGAACCCCTTCAAATGCCCCAGACAATTTGGCCCTCTCTGCTTTCCTGCGCACTCTAGCCTCAAAAGCACCTTTTTTCACTTTCGGCGCCCTCCGGAGGAAAAAAGACAAACGTCCAGCTTTTGCTGCCACAGCAAAGGTGCCAGCGGGGAAAAGTCATGCTGGTCCTCACTGCCTCCTGGAACCCCTTCAAATGCCCCAGACAATTTGGCCCTCTCTACTTTCCTGCGCACTCTAGCCTCAAAAGCACCTTTTTTCACTTTCGGCGCCCTCCGGAGGAAAAAAGACAAACGTCCAGCTTTTGCTGCCACAGCAAAGGTGCCAGCGGGGAAAAGTCATGCTGGTCCTCACTGCCTCCTGGAACCCCTTCAAATGCCCCAGACAATTTGGCCCTCTCTGCTTTCCTGCGCATACTAGCCTCAAAAGCACCTTTTTTCACTTTCGGCGCCCCCCAGACGAAAAAAGACAAACGTCCAGCTTTTGCTGCCACAGCAAAGGTGCCAGCGGGGAAAAGTGATGCTGGTCCTCACTGCCTCCTGGAACCCCTTCAAATGCCCCAGACAATTTGGCCCTCTCTGCTTTCCTGCGCACTCTAGCCTCAAAAACACCGGTTTTCACTTTCGGCGCCCCCCAGAGGAAAAAAGACAAACGTCCAGCTTTTGCTGCCACAGCAAAGGTGCCAGCGGGGAAAAGTCATGCTGGTCCTCACTGCCTCCTGGAACCCCTTCAAATGCCCCAGACAATTTGGCCCTCTCTGCTTTCCTGCGCACTCTAGCCTCAAAAGCACCTTTTTTCACTTTCGGCGCCCCCCAGAGGAAAAAAAAAAAACGTCCAGCTTTTGCTGCCACAGCAAAGGTGCCAGCGGGGAAAAGTGATGCTGGTCCTCACTGCCTCCTGGAACCCCTTCAAATGCCCCAGACAATTTGGCCCTCTCTGCTTTCCTGTGCACTCTAGCCTCAAAAGCACCTTTTTTCACTATCAGCGCCCTCCGGAGCAAAAAAGACAAACGTCCAGCTTTTGCTGCCACAGCAAAGGTGCCAGCGGGGAAAAGTCATGCTGGTCCTCACTGCCTCCTGGAACCCCTTCAAATGCCCCAGACAATTTGGCCCTCTCTGCTTTCCTGCGCACTCTAGCCTCAAAAACACCGGTTTTCACTTTCGGCGCCCCCCAGAGGAAAAAAGACAAACGTCCAGCTTTTGCTGCCACAGCAAAGGTGCCAGCGGGGAAAAGTGATGCTGGTCCTCACTGCCTCCTGGAACCCCTTCAAATGCCCCAGACAATTTGGCCCTCTCTACTTTCCTGCGCACTCTAGCCTCAAAAGCACCTTTTTTCACTTTCGCCGCTGCTTGGAGCAAAAAAGACAAACGTCCAGCTTTTGCTGCCACAGCAAAGGTGCCAGCGGGGAAAAGTGATGCTGGTCCTCACTGCCTCCTGGAACCCCTTCAAATGCCCCAGACAATTTGGCCCTCTCTGCTTTCCTGCACACTCTAGCCTCACAAGCACCTTTTTTCACTTTCGGCGCCCCCCAGAGGAAAAAAGACAAACGTCCAGCTTTTGCTGCCACAGCAAAGGTGCCAGCGGGGAAAAGTGTGGTTGGTCCTCACTGCCTCCTGGAACCCCTTCAAATGCCCCAGACAATTTGGCCCTCTCTGCTTTCCTGCGCACTCTAGCCTCAAAAGCACCTTTTTTCACTTTCACCGCTGCTTGGAGCAAAAAAGACAAACGTCCAGCTTTTGCTGCCACAGCAAAGGTGCCAGCGGGGAAAAGTCATGCTGGTCCTCACTGCCTCCTGGAACCCCTTCAAATGCCCCAGACAATTTGGCCCTCTCTGCTTTCCTGCGCACTCTAGCCTCAAAAGCACCTTTTTTCACTTTCGGCGCCCCCCAGAGGAAAAAAGGCAAACGTCCAGCTTTTGCTGCCACAGCAAAGGTGCCAGCGGGGAAAAGTGATGCTGGTCCTCACTGCCTCCTGGAACCCCTTCAAATGCCCCAGACAATTTGGCCCTCTCTGCTTTCCTGCGCACTCTAGCCTCAAAAACACCGGTTTTCACTTTCGGCGCCCCCCAGAGGAAAAAAGACAAACGTCCAGCTTTTGCTGCCACAGCAAAGGTGCCAGCGGGGAAAAGTGATGCTGGTCCTCACTGCCTCCTGGAACCCCTTCAAATGCCCCAGACAATTTGGCCCTCTCTGCTTTCCTGCGCACTCTAGCCTCAAAAGCACCTTTTTTCACTTTCGGCGCCCCCCAGAAGAAAAAAAAAAAACGTCCAGCTTTTGCTGCCACAGCAAAGGTGCCAGCGGGGAAAAGTGATGCTGGTCCTCACTGCCTCCTGGAACCCCTTCAAATGCCCCAGACAATTTGGCCCTCTCTGCTTTCCTGCGCACTCTAGCCTCAAAAGCACCTTTTTTCACTTTCGGCGCCCCCCAGAGGAAAAAAGACAAACGTCCAGCTTTTGCTGCCACAGCAAAGGTGCCAGCGGGGAAAAGTGATGCTGGTCCTCACTGCCTCCTGGAACCCCTTCAAATGCCCCAGACAATTTGGCCCTCTCTGCTTTCCTGCACACTCTAGCCTCACAAGCACCTTTTTTCACTTTCGGCGCCCCCCAGAGGAAAAAAGACAAACGTCCAGCTTTTGCTGCCACAGCAAAGGTGCCAGCGGGGAAAAGTGTGGTTGGTCCTCACTGCCTCCTGGAACCCCTTCAAATGCCCCAGACAATTTGGCCCTCTCTGCTTTCCTGCGCACTCTAGCCTCAAAAGCACCTTTTTTCACTATCAGCGCTGTTTGGAGCAAAAAAGACAAACGTCCAGCTTTTGCTGCCACAGCAAAGGTGCCAGCGGGGAAAAGTGATGCTGGTCCTCACTGCCTCCTGGAACCCCTTCAAATGCCCCAGACAATTTGGCCCTCTCTGCTTTCCTGCGCACTCTAGCCTCAAAAACACCGGTTTTCACTTTCGGCGCCCCCCAGAGGAAAAAAGACAAACGTCCAGCTTTTGCTGCCACAGCAAAGGTGCCAGCGGGGAAAAGTGATGCTGGTCCTCACTGCCTCCTGGAACCCCTTCAAATGCCCCAGACAATTTGGCCCTCTCTGCTTTCCTGCGCACTCTAGCCTCAAAAGCACCTTTTTTCACTATCAGCGCTGTTTGGAGCAAAAAAGACAAACGTCCAGCTTTTGCTGCCACAGCAAAGGTGCCAGCGGGGAAAAGTGATGCTGGTCCTCACTGCCTCCTGGAACCCCTTCAAATGCCCCAGACAATTTGGCCCTCTCTGCTTTCCTGCGCACTCTAGCCTCAAAAGCACCTTTTTTCACTTTCGGCGCCCTCCGGAGGAAAAAAGACAAACGTCCAGCTTTTGCTGCCACAGCAAAGGTGCCAGCGGGGAAAAGTGATGCTGGTCCTCACTGCCTCCTGGAACCCCTTCAAATGCCCCAGACAATTTGGCCCTCTCTACTTTCCTGCGCACTCTAGCCTCAAAAGCACCTTTTTTCACTTTCGGCGCCCTCCGGAGGAAAAAAGACAAACGTCCAGCTTTTGCTGCCACAGCAAAGGTGCCAGCGGGGAAAAGTCATGCTGGTCCTCACTGCCTCCTGGAACCCCTTCAAATGCCCCAGACAATTTGGCCCTCTCTGCTTTCCTGCGCACTCTAGCCTCAAAAGCACCTTTTTTCACTTTCGGCGCCCCCCAGACGAAAAAAGACAAACGTCCAGCTTTTGCTGCCACAGCAAAGGTGCCAGCGGGGAAAAGTGATGCTGGTCCTCACTGCCTCCTGGAACCCCTTCAAATGCCCCAGACAATTTGGCCCTCTCTACTTTCCTGCGCACTCTAGCCTCAAAAGCACCTTTTTTCACTTTCGCCGCTGCTTGGAGCAAAAAAGACAAACGTCCAGCTTTTGCTGCCACAGCAAAGGTGCCAGCGGGGAAAAGTGATGCTGGTCCTCACTGCCTCCTGGAACCCCTTCAAATGCCCCAGACAATTTGGCCCTCTCTGCTTTCCTGCGCACTCTAGCCTCAAAAGCACCTTTTTTCACTTTCACCGCTGCTTGGAGCAAAAAAGACAAACGTCCAGCTTTTGCTGCCACAGCAAAGGTGCCAGCGGGGAAAAGTCATGCTGGTCCTCACTGCCTCCTGGAACCCCTTCAAATGCCCCAGACAATTTGGCCCTCTCTGCTTTCCTGCGCACTCTAGCCTCAAAAGCACCTTTTTTCACTTTCGGCGCCCCCCAGAGGAAAAAAGACAAACGTCCAGCTTTTGCTGCCACAGCAAAGGTGCCAGCGGGGAAAAGTGATGCTGGTCCTCACTGCCTCCTGGAACCCCTTCAAATGCCCCAGACAATTTGGCCCTCTCTGCTTTCCTGCGCACTCTAGCCTCAAAAACACCGGTTTTCACTTTCGGCGCCCCCCAGAGGAAAAAAGACAAACGTCCAGCTTTTGCTGCCACAGCAAAGGTGCCAGCGGGGAAAAGTGATGCTGGTCCTCACTGCCTCCTGGAACCCCTTCAAATGCCCCAGACAATTTGGCCCTCTCTGCTTTCCTGCGCACTCTAGCCTCAAAAGCACCTTTTTTCACTTTCGGCGCCCCCCAGAAGAAAAAAAAAAAACGTCCAGCTTTTGCTGCCACAGCAAAGGTGCCAGCGGGGAAAAGTGATGCTGGTCCTCACTGCCTCCTGGAACCCCTTCAAATGCCCCAGACAATTTGGCCCTCTCTGCTTTCCTGCGCACTCTAGCCTCAAAAGCACCTTTTTTCACTTTCGGCGCCCCCCAGAGGAAAAAAGACAAACGTCCAGCTTTTGCTGCCACAGCAAAGGTGCCAGCGGGGAAAAGTGATGCTGGTCCTCACTGCCTCCTGGAACCCCTTCAAATGCCCCAGACAATTTGGCCCTCTCTGCTTTCCTGCACACTCTAGCCTCACAAGCACCTTTTTTCACTTTCGGCGCCCCCCAGAGGAAAAAAGACAAACGTCCAGCTTTTGCTGCCACAGCAAAGGTGCCAGCGGGGAAAAGTGTGGTTGGTCCTCACTGCCTCCTGGAACCCCTTCAAATGCCCCAGACAATTTGGCCCTCTCTGCTTTCCTGCGCACTCTAGCCTCAAAAGCACCTTTTTTCACTATCAGCGCTGTTTGGAGCAAAAAAGACAAACGTCCAGCTTTTGCTGCCACAGCAAAGGTGCCAGCGGGGAAAAGTGATGCTGGTCCTCACTGCCTCCTGGAACCCCTTCAAATGCCCCAGACAATTTGGCCCTCTCTGCTTTCCTGCGCACTCTAGCCTCAAAAGCACCTTTTTTCACTTTCGGCGCCCCCCAGAGGAAAAAAGACAAACGTCCAGCTTTTGCTGCCACAGCAAAGGTGCCAGCGGGGAAAAGTCATGCTGGTCCTCACTGCCTCCTGGAACCCCTTCAAATGCCCCAGACAATTTGGCCCTCTCTGCTTTCCTGCGCACTCTAGCCTCAAAAGCACCTTTTTTCACTATCAGCGCTGTTTGGAGCAAAAAAGACAAACGTCCAGATTTTGCTGCCACAGCAAAGGTGCCAGCGGGGAAAAGTGATGCTGGTCCTCACTGCCTCCTGGAACCCCTTCAAATGCCCCAGACAATTTGGCCCTCTGCTTTACTGCGCACTCTAGCCTCAAAAGCACCTTTTTTCACTTTCGGCGCCCTCCGGAGGAAAAAAGACAAACGTCCAGCTTTTGCTGCCACAGCAAAGGTGCCAGCGGGGAAAAGTGATGCTGGTCCTCACTGCCTCCTGGAACCCCTTCAAATGCCCCAGACAATTTGGCCCTCTCTGCTTTCCTGCGCACTCTAGCCTCAAAAGCACCTTTTTTCACTTTCGGCGCCCTCCGGAGCAAAAAAGACAAACGTCCAGCTTTTGCTGCCACAGCAAAGGTGCCAGCGGGGAAAAGTGATGCTGGTCCTCACTGCCTCCTGGAACCCCTTCAAATGCCCCAGACAATTTGGCCCTCTCTGCTTTCCTGCGCACTCTAGCCTCAAAAGCACCTTTTTTCACTTTCGGCGCCCCCCAGAGGAAAAAAGACAAACGTCCAGCTTTTGCTGCCACAGCAAAGGTGCCAGCGGGGAAAAGTGATGCTGGTCCTCACTGCCTCCTGGAACCCCTTCAAATGCCCCAGACAATTTGGCCCTCTCTGCTTTCCTGCGGAATCTAGCCTCACAAGCACCTTTTTTCACTTTCGGCGCCCCCCAGAGGAAAAAAGACAAACGTCCAGCTTTTGCTGCCACAGCAAAGGTGCCAGCGGGGAAAAGTGTGGTTGGTCCTCACTGCCTCCTGGAACCCCTTCAAATGCCCCAGACAATTTGGCCCTCTCTGCTTTCCTGCGCACTCTAGCCTCACAAGCACCTTTTTTCACTTTCGGCGCCCTCCGGAGCAAAAAAGACAAACGTCCAGCTTTTGCTGCCACAGCAAAGGTGCCAGCGGGGAAAAGTGATGCTGGTCCTCACTGCCTCCTGGAACCCCTTCAAATGCCCCACACAATTTGGCCCTCTCTGCTTTCCTGCGCACTCTAGCCTCAAAAGCACCTATTTCACTTTCGGCGCCCTCCGGAGGAAAAAAGACAAACGTCCAGCTTTTGCTGCCACAGCAAAGGTGCCAGCGGGGAAAAGTCATGCTGGTCCTCACTGCCTCCTGGAACCCCTTCAAATGCCCCAGACAATTTGGCCCTCTCTGCTTTCCTGCGCACTCTAGCCTCAAAAGCACCTTTTTTCACTTTCGGCGCCCCCCAGAGGAAAAAAGACAAACGTCCAGCTTTTGCTGCCACAGCAAAGGTGCCAGCGGGGAAAAGTGATGTTGGTCCTCACTGCCTCCTGGAACCCCTTCAAATGCCCCAGACAATTTGGCCCTCTCTGCTTTCCTGCGCACTCTAGCCTCAAAAGCACCTTTTTTCACTATCAGCGCTGTTTGGAGCAAAAAAGACAAACGTCCAGCTTTTGCTGCCACAGCAAAGGTGCCAGCGGGGAAAAGTGATGCTGGTCCTCACTGCCTCCTGGAACCCCTTCAAATGCCCCAGACAATTTGGCCCTCTCTGCTTTCCTGCGCACTCTAGCCTCAAAAACACCGGTTTTCACTTTCGGCGCCCCCCAGAGGAAAAAAGACAAACGTCCAGCTTTTGCTGCCACAGCAAAGGTGCCAGCGGGGAAAAGTGATGCTGGTCCTCACTGCCTCCTGGAACCCCTTCAAATGCCCCAGACAATTTGGCCCTCTCTGCTTTCCTGCGCACTCTAGCCTCAAAAGCACCTTTTTTCACTATCAGCGCTGTTTGGAGCAAAAAAGACAAACGTCCAGCTTTTGCTGCCACAGCAAAGGTGCCAGCGGGGAAAAGTGATGCTGGTCCTCACTGCCTCCTGGAACCCCTTCAAATGCCCCAGACAATTTGGCCCTCTGCTTTCCTGCGCACTCTAGCCTCAAAAGCACCTTTTTTCACTTTCGGCGCCCTCCGGAGGAAAAAAGACAAACGTCCAGCTTTTGCTGCCACAGCAAAGGTGCCAGCGGGGAAAAGTCATGCTGGTCCTCACTGCCTCCTGGAACCCCTTCAAATGCCCCAGACAATTTGGCCCTCTCTGCTTTCCTGCGCACTCTAGCCTCAAAAGCACCTTTTTTCACTTTCGGCGCCCTCCGGAGCAAAAAAGACAAACGTCCAGCTTTTGCTGCCACAGCAAAGGTGCCAGCGGGGAAAAGTGATGCTGGTCCTCACTGCCTCCTGGAACCCCTTCAAATGCCCCAGACAATTTGGCCCTCTCTGCTTTCCTGCGCACTCTAGCCTCAAAAGCACCTTTTTTCACTTTCGGCGCCCCCCAGAGGAAAAAAGACAAACGTCCAGCTTTTGCTGCCACAGCAAAGGTGCCAGCGGGGAAAAGTGATGCTGGTCCTCACTGCCTCCTGGAACCCCTTCAAATGCCCCAGACAATTTGGCCCTCTCTGCTTTCCTGCGGAATCTAGCCTCAAAAGCACCTTTTTTCACTTTCGGCGCCCCCCAGAGGAAAAAAGACAAACGTCCAGCTTTTGCTGCCACAGCAAAGGTGCCAGCGGGGAAAAGTGTGGTTGGTCCTCACTGCCTCCTGGAACCCCTTCAAATGCCCCAGACAATTTGGCCCTCTCTGCTTTCCTGCGCACTCTAGCCTCAAAAGCACCTTTTTTCACTATCAGCGCTGTTTGGAGCAAAAAAGACAAACGTCCAGCTTTTGCTGCCACAGCAAAGGTGCCAGCGGGGAAAAGTCATGCTGGTCCTCACTGCCTCCTGGAACCCCTTCAAATGCCCCAGACAATTTGGCCCTCTCTGCTTTCCTGCGCACTCTAGCCTCAAAAGCACCTTTTTTCACTATCAGCGCTGTTTGGAGCAAAAAAGACAAACGTCCAGCTTTTGCTGCCACAGCAAAGGTGCCAGCGGGGAAAAGTCATGCTGGTCCTCACTGCCTCCTGGAACCCCTTCAAATGCCCCAGACAATTTGGCCCTCTCTGCTTTCCTGCGCACTCTAGCCTCAAAAGCACCTTTTTTCACTATCAGCGCTGTTTGGAGCAAAAAAGACAAACGTCCAGCTTTTGCTGCCACAGCAAAGGTGCCAGCGGGGAAAAGTGATGCTGGTCCTCACTGCCTCCTGGAACCCCTTCAAATGCCCCAGACAATTTGGCCCTCTGCTTTACTGCGCACTCTAGCCTCAAAAGCACCTTTTTTCACTTTCGGCGCCCTCCGGAGGAAAAAAGACAAACGTCCAGCTTTTGCTGCCACAGCAAAGGTGCCAGCGGGGAAAAGTCATGCTGGTCCTCACTGCCTCCTGGAACCCCTTCAAATGCCCCAGACAATTTGGCCCTCTCTGCTTTCCTGCGCACTCTAGCCTCAAAAGCACCTTTTTTCACTTTCGGCGCCCTCCGGAGCAAAAAAGACAAACGTCCAGCTTTTGCTGCCACAGCAAAGGTGCCAGCGGGGAAAAGTGATGCTGGTCCTCACTGCCTCCTGGAACCCCTTCAAATGCCCCAGACAATTTGGCCCTCTCTGCTTTCCTGCGCACTCTAGCCTCAAAAGCACCTTTTTTCACTTTCGGCGCCCCCCAGAGGAAAAAAGACAAACGTCCAGCTTTTGCTGCCACAGCAAAGGTGCCAGCGGGGAAAAGTGATGCTGGTCCTCACTGCCTCCTGGAACCCCTTCAAATGCCCCAGACAATTTGGCCCTCTCTGCTTTCCTGCGCATACTAGCCTCAAAAGCACCTTTTTTCACTTTCGGCGCCCCCCAGAGGAAAAAAGACAAACGTCCAGCTTTTGCTGCCACAGCAAAGGTGCCAGCGGGGAAAAGTGTGGTTGGTCCTCACTGCCTCCTGGAACCCCTTCAAATGCCCCAGACAATTTGGCCCTCTCTGCTTTCCTGCGCACTCTAGCCTCACAAGCACCTTTTTTCACTTTCGGCGCCCTCCGGAGCAAAAAAGACAAACGTCCAGCTTTTGCTGCCACAGCAAAGGTGCCAGCGGGGAAAAGTGATGCTGGTCCTCACTGCCTCCTGGAACCCCTTCAAATGCCCCACACAATTTGGCCCTCTCTGCTTTCCTGCGCACTCTAGCCTCAAAAGCACCTATTTCACTTTCGGCGCCCTCCGGAGGAAAAAAGACAAACGTCCAGCTTTTGCTGCCACAGCAAAGGTGCCAGCGGGGAAAAGTCATGCTGGTCCTCACTGCCTCCTGGAACCCCTTCAAATGCCCCAGACAATTTGGCCCTCTCTGCTTTCCTGCGCACTCTAGCCTCAAAAGCACCTTTTTTCACTTTCGGCGCCCCCCTGAGGAAAAAAGACAAACGTCCAGCTTTTGCTGCCACAGCAAAGGTGCCAGCGGGGAAAAGTGATGCTGGTCCTCACTGCCTCCTGGAACCCCTTCAAATGCCCCAGACAATTTGGCCCTCTCTGCTTTCCTGCGCACTCTAGCCTCAAAAGCACCTTTTTTCACTTTCACCGCTGCTTGGAGCAAAAAAGACAAACGTCCAGCTTTTGCTGCCACAGCAAAGGTGCCAGCGGGGAAAAGTCATGCTGGTCCTCACTGCCTCCTGGAACCCCTTCAAATGCCCCAGACAATTTGGCCCTCTCTGCTTTCCTGCGCACTCTAGCCTCAAAAGCACCTTTTTTCACTTTCGGCGCCCCCCAGAGGAAAAAAGACAAACGTCCAGCTTTTGCTGCCACAGCAAAGGTGCCAGCGGGGAAAAGTGATGCTGGTCCTCACTGCCTCCTGGAACCCCTTCAAATGCCCCAGACAATTTGGCCCTCTCTGCTTTCCTGCGCACTCTAGCCTCAAAAACACCGGTTTTCACTTTCGGCGCCCCCCAGAGGAAAAAAGACAAACGTCCAGCTTTTGCTGCCACAGCAAAGGTGCCAGCGGGGAAAAGTGATGCTGGTCCTCACTGCCTCCTGGAACCCCTTCAAATGCCCCAGACAATTTGGCCCTCTGCTTTCCTGCGCACTCTAGCCTCAAAAGCACCTTTTTTCACTTTCGGCGCCCTCCGGAGGAAAAAAGACAAACGTCCAGCTTTTGCTGCCACAGCAAAGGTGCCAGCGGGGAAAAGTCATGCTGGTCCTCACTGCCTCCTGGAACCCCTTCAAATGCCCCAGACAATTTGGCCCTCTCTGCTTTCCTGCGCACTCTAGCCTCAAAAACACCGGTTTTCACTTTCGGCGCCCCCCAGAGGAAAAAAGACAAACGTCCAGCTTTTGCTGCCACAGCAAAGGTGCCAGCGGGGAAAAGTGATGCTGGTCCTCACTGCCTCCTGGAACCCCTTCAAATGCCCCAGACAATTTGGCCCTCTCTGCTTTCCTGCGCACTCTAGCCTCAAAAGCACCTTTTTTCACTATCAGCGCTGTTTGGAGCAAAAAAGACAAACGTCCAGCTTTTGCTGCCACAGCAAAGGTGCCAGCGGGGAAAAGTGATGCTGGTCCTCACTGCCTCCTGGAACCCCTTCAAATGCCCCAGACAATTTGGCCCTCTGCTTTACTGCGCACTCTAGCCTCAAAAGCACCTTTTTTCACTTTCGGCGCCCTCCGGAGGAAAAAAGACAAACGTCCAGCTTTTGCTGCCACAGCAAAGGTGCCAGCGGGGAAAAGTCATGCTGGTCCTCACTGCCTCCTGGAACCCCTTCAAATGCCCCAGACAATTTGGCCCTCTCTGCTTTCCTGCGCACTCTAGCCTCAAAAGCACCTTTTTTCACTTTCGGCGCCCTCCGGAGCAAAAAAGACAAACGTCCAGCTTTTGCTGCCACAGCAAAGGTGCCAGCGGGGAAAAGTGATGCTGGTCCTCACTGCCTCCTGGAACCCCTTCAAATGCCCCAGACAATTTGGCCCTCTCTGCTTTCCTGCGCACTCTAGCCTCAAAAGCACCTTTTTTCACTTTCGGCGCCCCCCAGAGGAAAAAAGACAAACGTCCAGCTTTTGCTGCCACAGCAAAGGTGCCAGCGGGGAAAAGTGATGCTGGTCCTCACTGCCTCCTGGAACCCCTTCAAATGCCCCAGACAATTTGGCCCTCTCTGCTTTCCTGCGGAATCTAGCCTCAAAAGCACCTTTTTTCACTTTCGGCGCCCCCCAGAGGAAAAAAGACAAACGTCCAGCTTTTGCTGCCACAGCAAAGGTGCCAGCGGGGAAAAGTGTGGTTGGTCCTCACTGCCTCCTGGAACCCCTTCAAATGCCCCAGACAATTTGGCCCTCTCTGCTTTCCTGCGCACTCTAGCCTCACAAGCACCTTTTTTCACTTTCGGCGCCCTCCGGAGCAAAAAAGACAAACGTCCAGCTTTTGCTGCCACAGCAAAGGTGCCAGCGGGGAAAAGTGATGCTGGTCCTCACTGCCTCCTGGAACCCCTTCAAATGCCCCACACAATTTGGCCCTCTCTGCTTTCCTGCGCACTCTAGCCTCAAAAGCACCTATTTCACTTTCGGCGCCCTCCGGAGGAAAAAAGACAAACGTCCAGCTTTTGCTGCCACAGCAAAGGTGCCAGCGGGGAAAAGTCATGCTGGTCCTCACTGCCTCCTGGAACCCCTTCAAATGCCCCAGACAATTTGGCCCTCTCTGCTTTCCTGCGCACTCTAGCCTCAAAAGCACCTTTTTTCACTTTCGGCGCCCCCCTGAGGAAAAAAGACAAACGTCCAGCTTTTGCTGCCACAGCAAAGGTGCCAGCGGGGAAAAGTGATGCTGGTCCTCACTGCCTCCTGGAACCCCTTCAAATGCCCCAGACAATTTGGCCCTCTCTGCTTTCCTGCGCACTCTAGCCTCAAAAGCACCTTTTTTCACTATCAGCGCTGTTTGGAGCAAAAAAGACAAACGTCCAGCTTTTGCTGCCACAGCAAAGGTGCCAGCGGGGAAAAGTGATGCTGGTCCTCACTGCCTCCTGGAACCCCTTCAAATGCCCCAGACAATTTGGCCCTCTCTGCTTTCCTGCGCACTCTAGCCTCAAAAACACCGGTTTTCACTTTCGGCGCCCCCCAGAGGAAAAAAGACAAACGTCCAGCTTTTGCTGCCACAGCAAAGGTGCCAGCGGGGAAAAGTGATGCTGGTCCTCACTGCCTCCTGGAACCCCTTCAAATGCCCCAGACAATTTGGCCCTCTCTGCTTTCCTGCGCACTCTAGCCTCAAAAGCACCTTTTTTCACTATCAGCGCTGTTTGGAGCAAAAAAGACAAACGTCCAGCTTTTGCTGCCACAGCAAAGGTGCCAGCGGGGAAAAGTGATGCTGGTCCTCACTGCCTCCTGGAACCCCTTCAAATGCCCCAGACAATTTGGCCCTCTGCTTTCCTGCGCACTCTAGCCTCAAAAGCACCTTTTTTCACTTTCGGCGCCCTCCGGAGGAAAAAAGACAAACGTCCAGCTTTTGCTGCCACAGCAAAGGTGCCAGCGGGGAAAAGTCATGCTGGTCCTCACTGCCTCCTGGAACCCCTTCAAATGCCCCAGACAATTTGGCCCTCTCTGCTTTCCTGCGCACTCTAGCCTCAAAAGCACCTTTTTTCACTTTCGGCGCCCTCCGGAGCAAAAAAGACAAACGTCCAGCTTTTGCTGCCACAGCAAAGGTGCCAGCGGGGAAAAGTGATGCTGGTCCTCACTGCCTCCTGGAACCCCTTCAAATGCCCCAGACAATTTGGCCCTCTCTGCTTTCCTGCGCACTCTAGCCTCAAAAGCACCTTTTTTCACTTTCGGCGCCCTCCGGAGGAAAAAAGACAAACGTCCAGCTTTTGCTGCCACAGCAAAGGTGCCAGCGGGGAAAAGTGATGCTGGTCCTCACTGCCTCCTGGAACCCCTTCAAATGCCCCAGACAATTTGGCCCTCTCTGCTTTCCTGCGGAATCTAGCCTCAAAAGCACCTTTTTTCACTTTCGGCGCCCCCCAGAGGAAAAAAGACAAACGTCCAGCTTTTGCTGCCACAGCAAAGGTGCCAGCGGGGAAAAGTGTGGTTGGTCCTCACTGCCTCCTGGAACCCCTTCAAATGCCCCAGACAATTTGGCCCTCTCTGCTTTCCTGCGCACTCTAGCCTCAAAAGCACCTTTTTTCACTATCAGCGCTGTTTGGAGCAAAAAAGACAAACGTCCAGCTTTTGCTGCCACAGCAAAGGTGCCAGCGGGGAAAAGTGATGCTGGTCCTCACTGCCTCCTGGAACCCCTTCAAATGCCCCAGACAATTTGGCCCTCTCTGCTTTCCTGCGGAATCTAGCCTCAAAAGCACCTTTTTTCACTTTCGGCGCCCCCCAGAGGAAAAAAGACAAACGTCCAGCTTTTGCTGCCACAGCAAAGGTGCCAGCGGGGAAAAGTGATGCTGGTCCTCACTGCCTCCTGGAACCCCTTCAAATGCCCCACACAATTTGGCCCTCTCTGCTTTCCTGCGCACTCTAGCCTCAAAAGCACCTATTTCACTTTCGGCGCCCTCCGGAGGAAAAAAGACAAACGTCCAGCTTTTGCTGCCACAGCAAAGGTGCCAGCGGGGAAAAGTCATGCTGGTCCTCACTGCCTCCTGGAACCCCTTCAAATGCCCCAGACAATTTGGCCCTCTCTGCTTTCCTGCGCACTCTAGCCTCAAAAGCACCTTTTTTCACTTTCGGCGCCCCCCAGAGGAAAAAAGACAAACGTCCAGCTTTTGCTGCCACAGCAAAGGTGCCAGCGGGGAAAAGTGTGGTTGGTCCTCACTGCCTCCTGGAACCCCTTCAAATGCCCCAGACAATTTGGCCCTCTCTGCTTTCCTGCGCACTCTAGCCTCAAAAGCACCTTTTTTCACTATCAGCGCTGTTTGGAGCAAAAAAGACAAACGTCCAGCTTTTGCTGCCACAGCAAAGGTGCCAGCGGGGAAAAGTGATGCTGGTCCTCACTGCCTCCTGGAACCCCTTCAAATGCCCCAGACAATTTGGCCCTCTCTGCTTTCCTGCGCACTCTAGCCTCAAAAACACCGGTTTTCACTTTCGGCGCCCCCCAGAGGAAAAAAGACAAACGTCCAGCTTTTGCTGCCACAGCAAAGGTGCCAGCGGGGAAAAGTGATGCTGGTCCTCACTGCCTCCTGGAACCCCTTCAAATGCCCCAGACAATTTGGCCCTCTCTGCTTTCCTGCGCACTCTAGCCTCAAAAGCACCTTTTTTCACTATCAGCGCTGTTTGGAGCAAAAAAGACAAACGTCCAGCTTTTGCTGCCACAGCAAAGGTGCCAGCGGGGAAAAGTGATGCTGGTCCTCACTGCCTCCTGGAACCCCTTCAAATGCCCCAGACAATTTGGCCCTCTGCTTTCCTGCGCACTCTAGCCTCAAAAGCACCTTTTTTCACTTTCGGCGCCCTCCGGAGGAAAAAAGACAAACGTCCAGCTTTTGCTGCCACAGCAAAGGTGCCAGCGGGGAAAAGTCATGCTGGTCCTCACTGCCTCCTGGAACCCCTTCAAATGCCCCAGACAATTTGGCCCTCTCTGCTTTCCTGCGCACTCTAGCCTCAAAAGCACCTTTTTTCACTTTCGGCGCCCTCCGGAGCAAAAAAGACAAACGTCCAGCTTTTGCTGCCACAGCAAAGGTGCCAGCGGGGAAAAGTGATGCTGGTCCTCACTGCCTCCTGGAACCCCTTCAAATGCCCCAGACAATTTGGCCCTCTCTGCTTTCCTGCGCACTCTAGCCTCAAAAGCACCTTTTTTCACTTTCGGCGCCCTCCGGAGGAAAAAAGACAAACGTCCAGCTTTTGCTGCCACAGCAAAGGTGCCAGCGGGGAAAAGTGATGCTGGTCCTCACTGCCTCCTGGAACCCCTTCAAATGCCCCAGACAATTTGGCCCTCTCTGCTTTCCTGCGGAATCTAGCCTCAAAAGCACCTTTTTTCACTTTCGGCGCCCCCCAGAGGAAAAAAGACAAACGTCCAGCTTTTGCTGCCACAGCAAAGGTGCCAGCGGGGAAAAGTGTGGTTGGTCCTCACTGCCTCCTGGAACCCCTTCAAATGCCCCAGACAATTTGGCCCTCTCTGCTTTCCTGCGCACTCTAGCCTCAAAAGCACCTTTTTTCACTATCAGCGCTGTTTGGAGCAAAGAAGACAAACGTCCAGCTTTTGCTGCCACAGCAAAGGTGCCAGCGGGGAAAAGTGATGCTGGTCCTCACTGCCTCCTAGAACCCCTTCAAATGCCCCAGACAATTTGGCCCTCTCTGCTTTCCTGCGCACTCTAGCCTCAAAAGCACCTTTTTTCACTTTCGGCGCCCCCCAGAAGAAAAAAAAAAAAACGTCCAGCTTTTGCTGCCACAGCAAAGGTGCCAGCGGGGAAAAGTGATGCTGGTCCTCACTGCCTCCTGGAACCCCTTCAAATGCCCCAGACAATTTGGCCCTCTCTGCTTTCCTGCGCACTCTAGCCTCAAAAACACCGGTTTTCAATTTCGGCGCCCCCCAGAGGAAAAAAGACAAACGTCCAGCTTTTGCTGCCACAGCAAAGGTGCCAGCGGGGAAAAGTGATGCTGGTCCTCACTGCCTCCTGGAACCCCTTCAAATGCCCCACACAATTTGGCCCTCTCTGCTTTCCTGCGCACTCTAGCCTCAAAAGCACCTTTTTTCACTTTCGGCGCCCTCCGGAGGAAAAAAGACAAACGTCCAGCTTTTGCTGCCACAGCAAAGGTGCCAGCGGGGAAAAGTCATGCTGGTCCTCACTGCCTCCTGGAACCCCTTCAAATGCCCCAGACAATTTGGCCCTCTCTGCTTTCCTGCGCACTCTAGCCTCAAAAGCACCTTTTTTCACTTTCGGCGCCCCCCAGAGGAAAAAAGACAAACGTCCAGCTTTTGCTGCCACAGCAAAGGTGCCAGCGGGGAAAAGTGATGCTGGTCCTCACTGCCTCCTGGAACCCCTTCAAATGCCCCAGACAATTTGGCCCTCTCTGCTTTCCTGCGCACTCTAGCCTCAAAAGCACCTTTTTTTCACTACTAGCGCCCTCCGGAGGAAAAAAGACAAACGTCCAGCTTTTGCTGCCACAGCAAAAGGGGCCAGCGGGGAAAAGTCATGCTGGTCCTCACTGCCTCCTGGAACCCCTTCAAATGCCCCAGACAATTTGGCCCTCTCTGCTTTCCTGCGCACTCTAGCCTCAAAAGCACCTTTTTTCACTTTCGGCGCCCCCCAGAGGAAAAAAGACAAACGTCCAGCTTTTGCTGCCACAGCAAAGGTGCCAGCGGGGAAAAGTGATGCTGGTCCTCACTGCCTCCTGGAACCCCTTCAAATGCCCCAGACAATTTGGCCCTCTCTGCTTTCCTGCGCACTCTAGCCTCAAAAGCACCTTTTTTCACTTTCGGCGCCCTCCGGAGGAAAAAAGACAAACGTCCAGCTTTTGCTGCCACAGCAAAGGTGCCAGCGGGGAAAAGTCATGCTGGTCCTCACTGCCTCCTGGAACCCCTTCAAATGCCCCAGACAATTTGGCCCTCTCTGCTTTCCTGCGCACTCTAGCCTCAAAAACACCGGTTTTCACTTTCGGCGCCCCCCAGAGGAAAAAAGACAAACGTCCAGCTTTTGCTGCCACAGCAAAGGTGCCAGCGGGGAAAAGTCATGCTGGTCCTCACTGCCTCCTGGAACCCCTTCAAATGCCCCAGACAATTTGGCCCTCTCTGCTTTCCTGCGCACTCTAGCCTCAAAAGCACCTTTTTTCACTTTCGGCGCCCTCCGGAGGAAAAAAGACAAACGTCCAGCTTTTGCTGCCACAGCAAAAGGGGCCAGCGGGGAAAAAGTCATGCTGGTCCTCACTGCCTCCTGGAACCCCTTCAAATGCCCCAGACAATTTGGCCCTCTCTGCTTTCCTGCGCACTCTAGCCTCAAAAGCACCTTTTTTCACTTTCGGCGCCCCCCAGAGGAAAAAAGACAAACGTCCAGCTTTTGCTGCCACAGCAAAGGTGCCAGCGGGGAAAAGTGATGCTGGTCCTCACTGCCTCCTGGAACCCCTTCAAATGCCCCAGACAATTTGGCCCTCTCTGCTTTCCTGCGCACTCTAGCCTCAAAAGCACCTTTTTTCACTTTCGGCGCCCTCCGGAGCAAAAAAGACAAACGTCCAGCTTTTGCTGCCACAGCAAAGGTGCCAGCGGGGAAAAGTGATGCTGGTCCTCACTGCCTCCTGGAACCCCTTCAAATGCCCCAGACAATTTGGCCCTCTCTGCTTTCCTGCGCACTCTAGCCTCAAAAGCACCTTTTTTCACTTTCGGCGCCCCCCAGAGGAAAAAAGACAAACGTCCAGCTTTTGCTGCCACAGCAAAGGTGCCAGCGGGGAAAAGTGATGCTGGTCCTCACTGCCTCCTGGAACCCCTTCAAATGCCCCAGACAATTTGGCCCTCTCTGCTTTCCTGCGGAATCTAGCCTCAAAAGCACCTTTTTTCACTTTCGGCGCCCCCCAGAGGAAAAAAGACAAACGTCCAGCTTTTGCTGCCACAGCAAAGGTGCCAGCGGGGAAAAGTGTGGTTGGTCCTCACTGCCTCCTGGAACCCCTTCAAATGCCCCAGACAATTTGGCCCTCTCTGCTTTCCTGCGCACTCTAGCCTCAAAAGCACCTTTTTTCACTATCAGCGCTGTTTGGAGCAAAGAAGACAAACGTCCAGCTTTTGCTGCCACAGCAAAGGTGCCAGCGGGGAAAAGTGATGCTGGTCCTCACTGCCTCCTAGAACCCCTTCAAAATGCCCCAGACAATTTTGGCCCTCTCTGCTTTCCTGCGCACTCTAGCCTCAAAAGCACCTTTTTTCACTTTCGGCGCCCCCCAGAAGAAAAAAAAAAAAACGTCCAGCTTTTGCTGCCACAGCAAAGGTGCCAGCGGGGAAAAGTGATGCTGGTCCTCACTGCCTCCTGGAACCCCTTCAAATGCCCCAGACAATTTGGCCCTCTCTGCTTTCCTGCGCACTCTAGCCTCAAAAACACCGGTTTTCAATTTCGGCGCCCCCCAGAGGAAAAAAGACAAACGTCCAGCTTTTGCTGCCACAGCAAAGGTGCCAGCGGGGAAAAGTGATGCTGGTCCTCACTGCCTCCTGGAACCCCTTCAAATGCCCCACACAATTTGGCCCTCTCTGCTTTCCTGCGCACTCTAGCCTCAAAAGCACCTTTTTTCACTTTCGGCGCCCCCCAGAGGAAAAAAGACAAACGTCCAGCTTTTGCTGCCACAGCAAAGGTGCCAGCGGGGAAAAGTCATGCTGGTCCTCACTGCCTCCTGGAACCTCAAATGCCCCAGACAATTTGGCCCTCTCTGCTTTCCTGCGCACTCTAGCCTCAAAAGCACCTTTTTTCACTTTCGGCGCCCCCCAGAGGAAAAAAGACAAACGTCCAGCTTTTGCTGCCACAGCAAAGGTGCCAGCGGGGAAAAGTGATGCTGGTCCTCACTGCCTCCTGGAACCCCTTCAAATGCCCCAGACAATTTGGCCCTCTCTGCTTTCCTGCGCACTCTAGCCTCAAAAGCACCTTTTTTTCACTATTAGCGCCCTCCGGAGGAAAAAAGACAAACGTCCAGCTTTTGCTGCCACAGCAAAAGGGGCCAGCGGGGAAAAGTCATGCTGGTCCTCACTGCCTCCTGGAACCCCTTCAAATGCCCCAGACAATTTGGCCCTCTCTGCTTTCCTGCGCACTCTAGCCTCAAAAGCACCTTTTTTCACTTTCGGCGCCCCCCAGAGGAAAAAAGACAAACGTCCAGCTTTTGCTGCCACAGCAAAGGTGCCAGCGGGGAAAAGTGATGCTGGTCCTCACTGCCTCCTGGAACCCCTTCAAATGCCCCAGACAATTTGGCCCTCTCTGCTTTCCTGCGCACTCTAGCCTCAAAAGCACCTTTTTTCACTTTCGGCGCCCTCCGGAGCAAAAAAGACAAACGTCCAGCTTTTGCTGCCACAGCAAAGGTGCCAGCGGGGAAAAGTGATGCTGGTCCTCACTGCCTCCTGGAACCCCTTCAAATGCCCCAGACAATTTGGCCCTCTCTGCTTTCCTGCGCACTCTAGCCTCAAAAGCACCTTTTTTCACTTTCGGCGCCCCCCAGAGGAAAAAAGACAAACGTCCAGCTTTTGCTGCCACAGCAAAGGTGCCAGCGGGGAAAAGTGATGCTGGTCCTCACTGCCTCCTGGAACCCCTTCAAATGCCCCAGACAATTTGGCCCTCTCTGCTTTCCTGCGGAATCTAGCCTCAAAAGCACCTTTTTTCACTTTCGGCGCCCCCCAGAGGAAAAAAGACAAACGTCCAGCTTTTGCTGCCACAGCAAAGGTGCCAGCGGGGAAAAGTGATGCTGGTCCTCACTGCCTCCTGGAACCCCTTCAAATGCCCCAGACAATTTGGCCCTCTCTGCTTTCCTGCGCACTCTAGCCTCAAAAGCACCTTTTTTCACTATCAGCGCTGTTTGGAGCAAAGAAGACAAACGTCCAGCTTTTGCTGCCACAGCAAAGGTGCCAGCGGGGAAAAGTGATGCTGGTCCTCACTGCCTCCTAGAACCCCTTCAAATGCCCCAGACAATTTGGCCCTCTCTGCTTTCCTGCGCACTCTAGCCTCAAAAGCACCTTTTTTCACTTTCGGCGCCCCCCAGAAGAAAAAAAAAAAAAACGTCCAGCTTTTGCTGCCACAGCAAAGGTGCCAGCGGGGAAAAGTGATGCTGGTCCTCACTGCCTCCTGGAACCCCTTCAAATGCCCCAGACAATTTGGCCCTCTCTGCTTTCCTGCGCACTCTAGCCTCAAAAACACCGGTTTTCAATTTCGGCGCCCCCCAGAGGAAAAAAGACAAACGTCCAGCTTTTGCTGCCACAGCAAAGGTGCCAGCGGGGAAAAGTGATGCTGGTCCTCACTGCCTCCTGGAACCCCTTCAAATGCCCCACACAATTTGGCCCTCTCTGCTTTCCTGCGCACTCTAGCCTCAAAAGCACCTTTTTTCACTTTCGGCGCCCTCCGGAGGAAAAAAGACAAACGTCCAGCTTTTGCTGCCACAGCAAAGGTGCCAGCGGGGAAAAGTCATGCTGGTCCTCACTGCCTCCTGGAACCCCTTCAAATGCCCCAGACAATTTGGCCCTCTCTGCTTTCCTGCGCACTCTAGCCTCAAAAGCACCTTTTTTCACTTTCGGCGCCCCCCAGAGGAAAAAAGACAAACGTCCAGCTTTTGCTGCCACAGCAAAGGTGCCAGCGGGGAAAAGTGATGCTGGTCCTCACTGCCTCCTGGAACCCCTTCAAATGCCCCAGACAATTTGGCCCTCTCTGCTTTCCTGCGCACTCTAGCCTCAAAAGCACCTTTTTTTCACTATTAGCGCCCTCCGGAGGAAAAAAGACAAACGTCCAGCTTTTGCTGCCACAGCAAAAGGGGCCAGCGGGGAAAAGTCATGCTGGTCCTCACTGCCTCCTGGAACCCCTTCAAATGCCCCAGACAATTTGGCCCTCTCTGCTTTCCTGCGCACTCTAGCCTCAAAAGCACCTTTTTTCACTTTCGGCGCCCCCCAGAGGAAAAAAGACAAACGTCCAGCTTTTGCTGCCACAGCAAAGGTGCCAGCGGGGAAAAGTGATGCTGGTCCTCACTGCCTCCTGGAACCCCTTCAAATGCCCCAGACAATTTGGCCCTCTCTGCTTTCCTGCGCACTCTAGCCTCAAAAGCACCTTTTTTCACTTTCGGCGCCCCCCAGAGGAAAAAAGACAAACGTCCAGCTTTTGCTGCCACAGCAAAGGTGCCAGCGGGGAAAAGTGATGCTGGTCCTCACTGCCTCCTGGAACCCCTTCAAATGCCCCAGACAATTTGGCCCTCTCTGCTTTCCTGCGCACTCTAGCCTCAAAAACACCGGTTTTCACTTTCGGCGCCCCCCAGAGGAAAAAAGACAAACGTCCAGCTTTTGCTGCCACAGCAAAGGTGCCAGCGGGGAAAAGTGATGCTGGTCCTCACTGCCTCCTGGAACCCCTTCAAATGCCCCAGACAATTTGGCCCTCTCTGCTTTCCTGCGCACTCTAGCCTCAAAAGCACCTTTTTTTCACTATTAGCGCCCTCCGGAGGAAAAAAGACAAACGTCCAGCTTTTGCTGCCACAGCAAAAGGGGCCAGCGGGGAAAAGTCATGCTGGTCCTCACTGCCTCCTGGAACCCCTTCAAATGCCCCAGACAATTTGGCCCTCTCTGCTTTCCTGCGCACTCTAGCCTCAAAAGCACCTTTTTTCACTTTCGGCGCCCCCCAGAGGAAAAAAGACAAACGTCCAGCTTTTGCTGCCACAGCAAAGGTGCCAGCGGGGAAAAGTGATGCTGGTCCTCACTGCCTCCTGGAACCCCTTCAAATGCCCCAGACAATTTGGCCCTCTCTGCTTTCCTGCGCACTCTAGCCTCAAAAGCACCTTTTTTCACTTTCGGCGCCCTCCGGAGCAAAAAAGACAAACGTCCAGCTTTTGCTGCCACAGCAAAGGTGCCAGCGGGGAAAAGTGATGCTGGTCCTCACTGCCTCCTGGAACCCCTTCAAATGCCCCAGACAATTTGGCCCTCTCTGCTTTCCTGCGCACTCTAGCCTCAAAAGCACCTTTTTTCACTTTCGGCGCCCCCCAGAGGAAAAAAGACAAACGTCCAGCTTTTGCTGCCACAGCAAAGGTGCCAGCGGGGAAAAGTGATGCTGGTCCTCACTGCCTCCTGGAACCCCTTCAAATGCCCCAGACAATTTGGCCCTCTCTGCTTTCCTGCGGAATCTAGCCTCAAAAGCACCTTTTTTCACTTTCGGCGCCCCCCAGAGGAAAAAAGACAAACGTCCAGCTTTTGCTGCCACAGCAAAGGTGCCAGCGGGGAAAAGTGATGCTGGTCCTCACTGCCTCCTGGAACCCCTTCAAATGCCCCAGACAATTTGGCCCTCTCTGCTTTCCTGCGCACTCTAGCCTCAAAAGCACCTTTTTTCACTATCAGCGCTGTTTGGAGCAAAGAAGACAAACGTCCAGCTTTTGCTGCCACAGCAAAGGTGCCAGCGGGGAAAAGTGATGCTGGTCCTCACTGCCTCCTAGAACCCCTTCAAATGCCCCAGACAATTTGGCCCTCTCTGCTTTCCTGCGCACTCTAGCCTCAAAAGCACCTTTTTTCACTTTCGGCGCCCCCCAGAAGAAAAAAAAAAAAACGTCCAGCTTTTGCTGCCACAGCAAAGGTGCCAGCGGGGAAAAGTGATGCTGGTCCTCACTGCCTCCTGGAACCCCTTCAAATGCCCCAGACAATTTGGCCCTCTCTGCTTTCCTGCGCACTCTAGCCTCAAAAACACCGGTTTTCAATTTCGGCGCCCCCCAGAGGAAAAAAGACAAACGTCCAGCTTTTGCTGCCACAGCAAAGGTGCCAGCGGGGAAAAGTGATGCTGGTCCTCACTGCCTCCTGGAACCCCTTCAAATGCCCCACACAATTTGGCCCTCTCTGCTTTCCTGCGCACTCTAGCCTCAAAAGCACCTTTTTTCACTTTCGGCGCCCTCCGGAGGAAAAAAGACAAACGTCCAGCTTTTGCTGCCACAGCAAAGGTGCCAGCGGGGAAAAGTCATGCTGGTCCTCACTGCCTCCTGGAACCCCTTCAAATGCCCCAGACAATTTGGCCCTCTCTGCTTTCCTGCGCACTCTAGCCTCAAAAGCACCTTTTTTCACTTTCGGCGCCCCCCAGAGGAAAAAAGACAAACGTCCAGCTTTTGCTGCCACAGCAAAGGTGCCAGCGGGGAAAAGTGATGCTGGTCCTCACTGCCTCCTGGAACCCCTTCAAATGCCCCAGACAATTTGGCCCTCTCTGCTTTCCTGCGCACTCTAGCCTCAAAAGCACCTTTTTTTCACTATTAGCGCCCTCCGGAGGAAAAAAGACAAACGTCCAGCTTTTGCTGCCACAGCAAAAGGGGCCAGCGGGGAAAAGTCATGCTGGTCCTCACTGCCTCCTGGAACCCCTTCAAATGCCCCAGACAATTTGGCCCTCTCTGCTTTCCTGCGCACTCTAGCCTCAAAAGCACCTTTTTTCACTTTCGGCGCCCCCCAGAGGAAAAAAGACAAACGTCCAGCTTTTGCTGCCACAGCAAAGGTGCCAGCGGGGAAAAGTGATGCTGGTCCTCACTGCCTCCTGGAACCCCTTCAAATGCCCCAGACAATTTGGCCCTCTCTGCTTTCCTGCGCACTCTAGCCTCAAAAGCACCTTTTTTCACTTTCGGCGCCCCCCAGAGGAAAAAAGACAAACGTCCAGCTTTTGCTGCCACAGCAAAGGTGCCAGCGGGGAAAAGTGATGCTGGTCCTCACTGCCTCCTGGAACCCCTTCAAATGCCCCAGACAATTTGGCCCTCTCTGCTTTCCTGCGCACTCTAGCCTCAAAAACACCGGTTTTCACTTTCGGCGCCCCCCAGAGGAAAAAAGACAAACGTCCAGCTTTTGCTGCCACAGCAAAGGTGCCAGCGGGGAAAAGTCATGCTGGTCCTCACTGCCTCCTGGAACCCCTTCAAATGCCCCAGACAATTTGGCCCTCTCTGCTTTCCTGCGCACTCTAGCCTCAAAAGCACCTTTTTTCACTTTCGGCGCCCTCCGGAGGAAAAAAGACAAACGTCCAGCTTTTGCTGCCACAGCAAAGGTGCCAGCGGGGAAAAGTCATGCTGGTCCTCACTGCCTCCTGGAACCCCTTCAAATGCCCCAGACAATTTGGCCCTCTCTGCTTTCCTGCGCACTCTAGCCTCAAAAGCACCTTTTTTCACTTTCGGCGCCCCCCAGAGGAAAAAAGACAAACGTCCAGCTTTTGCTGCCACAGCAAAGGTGCCAGCGGGGAAAAGTGATGCTGGTCCTCACTGCCTCCTGGAACCCCTTCAAATGCCCCAGACAATTTGGCCCTCTCTGCTTTCCTGCGCACTCTAGCCTCAAAAGCACCTTTTTTTCACTATCAGCGCCCTCCGGAGGAAAAAAGACAAACGTCCAGCTTTTGCTGCCACAGCAAAGGTGCCAGCGGGGAAAAGTGATGCTGGTCCTCACTGCCTCCTGGAACCCCTTCAAATGCCCCAGACAATTTGGCCCTCTCTGCTTTCCTGCGCACTCTAGCCTCAAAAGCACCTTTTTTCACTTTCGGCGCCCCCCAGAGGAAAAAAGACAAACGTCCAGCTTTTGCTGCCACAGCAAAGGTGCCAGCGGGGAAAAGTGATGCTGGTCCTCACTGCCTCCTGGAACCCCTTCAAATGCCCCAGACAATTTGGCCCTCTCTGCTTTCCTGCGCACTCTAGCCTCAAAAACACCGGATTTCACTTTCGGCGCCCCCCAGAGGAAAAAAGACAAACGTCCAGCTTTTGCTGCCACAGCAAAGGTGCCAGCGGGGAAAAGTGATGCTGGTCCTCACTGCCTCCTGGAACCCCTTCAAATGCCCCAGACAATTTGGCCCTCTCTGCTTTCCTGCGCACTCTAGCCTCAAAAGCACCTTTTTTCACTTTCGGCGCCCTCCGGAGGAAAAAAGACAAACGTCCAGCTTTTGCTGCCACAGCAAAGGTGCCAGCGGGGAAAAGTCATGCTGGTCCTCACTGCCTCCTGGAACCCCTTCAAATGCCCCAGACAATTTGGCCCTCTCTGCTTTCCTGCGCACTCTAGACTCAAAAGCACCTATTTCACTTTCGGCGCCCCCCAGAGGAAAAAAGACAAACGTCCAGCTTTTGCTGCCACAGCAAAGGTGCCAGCGGGGAAAAGTGATGCTGGTCCTCACTGCCTCCTGGAACCCCTTCAAATGCCCCAGACAATTTGGCCCTCTCTACTTTCCTGCGCACTCTAGCCTCAAAAGCACCTATTTCACTTTCGGCGCCCTCCGGAGGAAAAAAGACAAACGTCCAGCTTTTGCTGCCACAGCAAAGGTGCCAGCGGGGAAAAGTCATGCTGGTCCTCACTGCCTCCTGGAACCCCTTCAAATGCCCCAGACAATTTGGCCCTCTCTGCTTTCCTGCGCACTCTAGCCTCAAAAGCACCTTTTTTCACTTTCGGCGCCCCCCAGAGGAAAAAAGACAAACGTCCAGCTTTTGCTGCCACAGCAAAGGTGCCAGCGGGGAAAAGTGATGCTGGTCCTCACTGCCTCCTGGAACCCCTTCAAATGCCCCACACAATTTGGCCCTCTCTGCTTTCCTGCGCACTCTAGCCTCAAAAACACCGGTTTTCACTTTCGGCGCCCCCCAGAGGAAAAAAGACAAACGTCCAGCTTTTGCTGCCACAGCAAAGGTGCCAGCGGGGAAAAGTCATGCTGGTCCTCACTGCCTCCTGGAACCCCGTCAAATGCCCCAGACAATTTGGCCCTCTCTGCTTTCCTGCGCACTCTAGCCTCAAAAGCACCTTTTTTCACTTTCGGCGCCCCCCAGAAGAAAAAAAAAAAACGTCCATCTTTTGCTGCCACAGCAAAGGTGCCAGCGGGGAAAAGTGATGCTGGTCCTCACTGCCTCCTGGAACCCCTTCAAATGCCCCAGACAATTTGGCCCTCTCTGCTTTCCTGCGCACTCTAGCCTCAAAAGCACCTTTTTTCACTTTCGGCGCCCCCCAGAGGAAAAAAGACAAACGTCCAGCTTTTGCTGCCACAGCAAAGGTGCCAGCGGGGAAAAGTGATGCTGGTCCTCACTGCCTCCTGGAACCCCTTCAAATGCCCCAGACAATTTGGCCCTCTCTGCTTTCCTGCGCACTCTAGCCTCAAAAACACCGGTTTTCACTTTCGGCGCCCCCCAGAGGAAAAAAGACAAACGTCCAGCTTTTGCTGCCACAGCAAAGGTGCCAGCGGGGAAAAGTCATGCTGGTCCTCACTGCCTCCTGGAACCCCTTCAAATGCCCCAGACAATTTGGCCCTCTCTGCTTTCCTGCGCACTCTAGCCTCAAAAGCACCTTTTTTCACTTTCGGCGCCCCCCAGAGGAAAAAAGACAAACGTCCAGCTTTTGCTGCCACAGCAAAGGTGCCAGCGGGGAAAAGTGATGCTGGTCCTCACTGCCTCCTGGAACCCCTTCAAATGCCCCAGACAATTTGGCCCTCTCTGCTTTCCTGCGCACTCTAGCCTCACAAGCACCTTTTTTCACTTTCGGCGCCCCCCAGAGGAAAAAAGACAAACGTCCAGCTTTTGCTGCCACAGCAAAGGTGCCAGCGGGGAAAAGTGTGGTTGGTCCTCACTGCCTCCTGGAACCCCTTCAAATGCCCCAGACAATTTGGCCCTCTCTGCTTTCCTGCGCACTCTAGCCTCAAAAGCACCTTTTTTCACTATCAGCGCTGTTTGGAGCAAAAAAGACAAACGTCCAGCTTTTGCTGCCACAGCAAAGGTGCCAGCGGGGAAAAGTGATGCTGGTCCTCACTGCCTCCTGGAACCCCTTCAAATGCCCCAGACAATTTGGCCCTCTCTGCTTTCCTGCGCACTCTAGCCTCAAAAGCACCTTTTTTCACTTTCGGCGCCCTCCGGAGCAAAAAAGACAAACGTCCAGCTTTTGCTGCCACAGCAAAGGTGCCAGCGGGGAAAAGTCATGCTGGTCCTCACTGCCTCCTGGAACCCCTTCAAATGCCCCAGACAATTTGGCCCTCTCTACTTTCCTGCGCACTCTAGCCTCAAAAGCACCTTTTTTCACTTTCGGCGCCCTCCGGAGGAAAAAAGACAAACGTCCAGCTTTTGCTGCCACAGCAAAGGTGCCAGCGGGGAAAAGTCATGCTGGTCCTCACTGCCTCCTGGAACCCCTTCAAATGCCCCAGACAATTTGGCCCTCTCTGCTTTCCTGCGCACTCTAGCCTCAAAAGCACCTTTTTTCACTTTCGGCGCCCCCCAGAGGAAAAAAGACAAACGTCCAGCTTTTGCTGCCACAGCAAAGGTGCCAGCGGGGAAAAGTGATGCTGGTCCTCACTGCCTCCTGGAACCCCTTCAAATGCCCCAGACAATTTGGCCCTCTCTGCTTTCCTGCGCACTCTAGCCTCAAAAACACCGGTTTTCACTTTCGGCGCCCCCCAGAGGAAAAAAGACAAACGTCCAGCTTTTGCTGCCACAGCAAAGGTGCCAGCGGGGAAAAGTGATGCTGGTCCTCACTGCCTCCTGGAACCCCTTCAAATGCCCCAGACAATTTGGCCCTCTCTGCTTTCCTGCGCACTCTAGCCTCAAAAGCACCTTTTTTCACTTTCGGCGCCCCCCAGAAGAAAAAAAAAAAACGTCCAGCTTTTGCTGCCACAGCAAAGGTGCCAGCGGGGAAAAGTGATGCTGGTCCTCACTGCCTCCTGGAACCCCTTCAAATGCCCCAGACAATTTGGCCCTCTCTGCTTTCCTGCGCACTCTAGCCTCAAAAGCACCTTTTTTCACTATCAGCGCCCTCCGGAGCAAAAAAGACAAACGTCCAGCTTTTGCTGCCACAGCAAAGGTGCCAGCGGGGAAAAGTGATGCTGGTCCTCACTGCCTCCTGGAACCCCTTCAAATGCCCCAGACAATTTGGCCCTCTCTGCTTTCCTGCGCACTCTAGCCTCAAAAACACCGGTTTTCACTTTCGGCGCCCCCCAGAGGAAAAAAGACAAACGTCCAGCTTTTGCTGCCACAGCAAAGGTGCCAGCGGGGAAAAGTGATGCTGGTCCTCACTGCCTCCTGGAACCCCTTCAAATGCCCCACACAATTTGGCCCTCTCTACTTTCCTGCGCACTCTAGCCTCAAAAGCACCTTTTTTCACTTTCGCCGCTGCTTGGAGCAAAAAAGACAAACGTCCAGCTTTTGCTGCCACAGCAAAGGTGCCAGCGGGGAAAAGTGATGCTGGTCCTCACTGCCTCCTGGAACCCCTTCAAATGCCCCACACAATTTGGCCCTCTCTGCTTTCCTGCGCACTCTAGCCTCAAAAGCACCTTTTTTCACTTTCACCGCTGCTTGGAGCAAAAAAGACAAACGTCCAGCTTTTGCTGCCACAGCAAAGGTGCCAGCGGGGAAAAGTCATGCTGGTCCTCACTGCCTCCTGGAACCCCTTCAAATGCCCCAGACAATTTGGCCCTCTCTGCTTTCCTGCGCACTCTAGCCTCAAAAGCACCTTTTTTCACTTTCGGCGCCCCCCAGAGGAAAAAAGACAAACGTCCAGCTTTTGCTGCCACAGCAAAGGTGCCAGCGGGGAAAAGTGATGCTGGTCCTCACTGCCTCCTGGAACCCCTTCAAATGCCCCAGACAATTTGGCCCTCTCTGCTTTCCTGCGCACTCTAGCCTCAAAAACACCGGTTTTCACTTTCGGCGCCCCCCAGAGGAAAAAAGACAAACGTCCAGCTTTTGCTGCCACAGCAAAGGTGCCAGCGGGGAAAAGTGATGCTGGTCCTCACTGCCTCCTGGAACCCCTTCAAATGCCCCAGACAATTTGGCCCTCTCTGCTTTCCTGCGCACTCTAGCCTCAAAAGCACCTTTTTTCACTTTCGGCGCCCCCCAGAAGAAAAAAAAAAAACGTCCATCTTTTGCTGCCACAGCAAAGGTGCCAGCGGGGAAAAGTGATGCTGGTCCTCACTGCCTCCTGGAACCCCTTCAAATGCCCCAGACAATTTGGCCCTCTCTGCTTTCCTGCGCACTCTAGCCTCAAAAGCACCTTTTTTCACTTTCGGCGCCCCCCAGAGGAAAAAAGACAAACGTCCAGCTTTTGCTGCCACAGCAAAGGTGCCAGCGGGGAAAAGTGATGCTGGTCCTCACTGCCTCCTGGAACCCCTTCAAATGCCCCAGACAATTTGGCCCTCTCTGCTTTCCTGCGCACTCTAGCCTCAAAAACACCGGTTTTCACTTTCGGCGCCCCCCAGAGGAAAAAAGACAAACGTCCAGCTTTTGCTGCCACAGCAAAGGTGCCAGCGGGGAAAAGTCATGCTGGTCCTCACTGCCTCCTGGAACCCCTTCAAATGCCCCAGACAATTTGGCCCTCTCTGCTTTCCTGCGCACTCTAGCCTCAAAAGCACCTTTTTTCACTTTCGGCGCCCCCCAGAAGAAAAAAAAAAAACGTCCAGCTTTTGCTGCCACAGCAAAGGTGCCAGCGGGGAAAAGTGATGCTGGTCCTCACTGCCTCCTGGAACCCCTTCAAATGCCCCAGACAATTTGGCCCTCTCTGCTTTCCTGCGCACTCTAGCCTCAAAAGCACCTTTTTTCACTTTTGGCGCCCTCCGGAGGAAAAAAGACAAACGTCCAGCTTTTGCTGCCACAGCAAAGGTGCCAGCGGGGAAAAGTCATGCTGGTCCTCACTGCCTCCTGGAACCCCTTCAAATGCCCCAGACAATTTGGCCCTCTCTGCTTTCCTGCGCACTCTAGCCTCAAAAGCACCTTTTTTCACTTTCGGCGCCCCCCAGAGGAAAAAAGACAAACGTCCAGCTTTTGCTGCCACAGCAAAGGTGCCAGCGGGGAAAAGTGATGCTGGTCCTCACTGCCTCCTGGAACCCCTTCAAATGCCCCAGACAATTTGGCCCTCTCTGCTTTCCTGCGCACTCTAGCCTCACAAGCACCTTTTTTCACTTTCGGCGCCCCCCAGAGGAAAAAAGACAAACGTCCAGCTTTTGCTGCCACAGCAAAGGTGCCAGCGGGGAAAAGTGTGGTTGGTCCTCACTGCCTCCTGGAACCCCTTCAAATGCCCCAGACAATTTGGCCCTCTCTGCTTTCCTGCGCACTCTAGCCTCAAAAGCACCTTTTTTCACTATCAGCGCTGTTTGGAGCAAAAAAGACAAACGTCCAGCTTTTGCTGCCACAGCAAAGGTGCCAGCGGGGAAAAGTGATGCTGGTCCTCACTGCCTCCTGGAACCCCTTCAAATGCCCCAGACAATTTGGCCCTCTCTGCTTTCCTGCGCACTCTAGCCTCAAAAGCACCTTTTTTCACTTTCGGCGCCCTCCGGAGCAAAAAAGACAAACGTCCAGCTTTTGCTGCCACAGCAAAGGTGCCAGCGGGGAAAAGTCATGCTGGTCCTCACTGCCTCCTGGAACCCCTTCAAATGCCCCAGACAATTTGGCCCTCTCTACTTTCCTGCGCACTCTAGCCTCAAAAGCACCTTTTTTCACTTTCGGCGCCCTCCGGAGGAAAAAAGACAAACGTCCAGCTTTTGCTGCCACAGCAAAGGTGCCAGCGGGGAAAAGTCATGCTGGTCCTCACTGCCTCCTGGAACCCCTTCAAATGCCCCAGACAATTTGGCCCTCTCTGCTTTCCTGCGCACTCTAGCCTCAAAAGCACCTTTTTTCACTTTCGGCGCCCCCCAGAGGAAAAAAGACAAACGTCCAGCTTTTGCTGCCACAGCAAAGGTGCCAGCGGGGAAAAGTGATGCTGGTCCTCACTGCCTCCTGGAACCCCTTCAAATGCCCCAGACAATTTGGCCCTCTCTGCTTTCCTGCGCACTCTAGCCTCAAAAACACCGGTTTTCACTTTCGGCGCCCCCCAGAGGAAAAAAGACAAACGTCCAGCTTTTGCTGCCACAGCAAAGGTGCCAGCGGGGAAAAGTGATGCTGGTCCTCACTGCCTCCTGGAACCCCTTCAAATGCCCCAGACAATTTGGCCCTCTCTGCTTTCCTGCGCACTCTAGCCTCAAAAGCACCTTTTTTCACTTTCGGCGCCCCCCAGAAGAAAAAAAAAAAACGTCCAGCTTTTGCTGCCACAGCAAAGGTGCCAGCGGGGAAAAGTGATGCTGGTCCTCACTGCCTCCTGGAACCCCTTCAAATGCCCCAGACAATTTGGCCCTCTCTGCTTTCCTGCGCACTCTAGCCTCAAAAGCACCTTTTTTCACTATCAGCGCCCTCCGGAGCAAAAAAGACAAACGTCCAGCTTTTGCTGCCACAGCAAAGGTGCCAGCGGGGAAAAGTGATGCTGGTCCTCACTGCCTCCTGGAACCCCTTCAAATGCCCCAGACAATTTGGCCCTCTCTGCTTTCCTGCGCACTCTAGCCTCAAAAACACCGGTTTTCACTTTCGGCGCCCCCCAGAGGAAAAAAGACAAACGTCCAGCTTTTGCTGCCACAGCAAAGGTGCCAGCGGGGAAAAGTGATGCTGGTCCTCACTGCCTCCTGGAACCCCTTCAAATGCCCCACACAATTTGGCCCTCTCTACTTTCCTGCGCACTCTAGCCTCAAAAGCACCTTTTTTCACTTTCGCCGCTGCTTGGAGCAAAAAAGACAAACGTCCAGCTTTTGCTGCCACAGCAAAGGTGCCAGCGGGGAAAAGTGATGCTGGTCCTCACTGCCTCCTGGAACCCCTTCAAATGCCCCACACAATTTGGCCCTCTCTGCTTTCCTGCGCACTCTAGCCTCAAAAGCACCTTTTTTCACTTTCACCGCTGCTTGGAGCAAAAAAGACAAACGTCCAGCTTTTGCTGCCACAGCAAAGGTGCCAGCGGGGAAAAGTGATGCTGGTCCTCACTGCCTCCTGGAACCCCTTCAAATGCCCCAGACAATTTGGCCCTCTCTACTTTCCTGCGCACTCTAGCCTCAAAAGCACCTTTTTTCACTTTCGGCGCCCTCCGGAGGAAAAAAGACAAACGTCCAGCTTTTGCTGCCACAGCAAAGGTGCCAGCGGGGAAAAGTCATGCTGGTCCTCACTGCCTCCTGGAACCCCTTCAAATGCCCCAGACAATTTGGCCCTCTCTGCTTTCCTGCGCACTCTAGCCTCAAAAGCACCTTTTTTCACTTTCGGCGCCCCCCAGAGGAAAAAAGACAAACGTCCAGCTTTTGCTGCCACAGCAAAGGTGCCAGCGGGGAAAAGTGATGCTGGTCCTCACTGCCTCCTGGAACCCCTTCAAATGCCCCAGACAATTTGGCCCTCTCTGCTTTCCTGCGCACTCTAGCCTCAAAAACACCGGTTTTCACTTTCGGCGCCCCCCAGAGGAAAAAAGACAAACGTCCAGCTTTTGCTGCCACAGCAAAGGTGCCAGCGGGGAAAAGTGATGCTGGTCCTCACTGCCTCCTGGAACCCCTTCAAATGCCCCAGACAATTTGGCCCTCTCTGCTTTCCTGCGCACTCTAGCCTCAAAAGCACCTTTTTTCACTTTCGGCGCCCCCCAGAAGAAAAAAAAAAAACGTCCAGCTTTTGCTGCCACAGCAAAGGTGCCAGCGGGGAAAAGTGATGCTGGTCCTCACTGCCTCCTGGAACCCCTTCAAATGCCCCAGACAATTTGGCCCTCTCTGCTTTCCTGCGCACTCTAGCCTCAAAAGCACCTTTTTTCACTATCAGCGCCCTCCGGAGCAAAAAAGACAAACGTCCAGCTTTTGCTGCCACAGCAAAGGTGCCAGCGGGGAAAAGTGATGCTGGTCCTCACTGCCTCCTGGAACCCCTTCAAATGCCCCAGACAATTTGGCCCTCTCTGCTTTCCTGCGCACTCTAGCCTCAAAAACACCGGTTTTCACTTTCGGCGCCCCCCAGAGGAAAAAAGACAAACGTCCAGCTTTTGCTGCCACAGCAAAGGTGCCAGCGGGGAAAAGTGATGCTGGTCCTCACTGCCTCCTGGAACCCCTTCAAATGCCCCACACAATTTGGCCCTCTCTACTTTCCTGCGCACTCTAGCCTCAAAAGCACCTTTTTTCACTTTTGCCGCTGTTTGGAGCAAAAAAGACAAACGTCCAGCTTTTGCTGCCACAGCAAAGGTGCCAGCGGGGAAAAGTGATGCTGGTCCTCACTGCCTCCTGGAACCCCTTCAAATGCCCCACACAATTTGGCCCTCTCTGCTTTCCTGCGCACTCTAGCCTCAAAAGCACCTTTTTTCACTTTCGGCGCCCCCCAGAAGAAAAAAAAAAAACGTCCATCTTTTGCTGCCACAGCAAAGGTGCCAGCGGGGAAAAGTGATGCTGGTCCTCACTGCCTCCTGGAACCCCTTCAAATGCCCCAGACAATTTGGCCCTCTCTGCTTTCCTGCGCACTCTAGCCTCAAAAGCACCTTTTTTCACTTTCGGCGCCCCCCAGAGGAAAAAAGACAAACGTCCAGCTTTTGCTGCCACAGCAAAGGTGCCAGCGGGGAAAAGTGATGCTGGTCCTCACTGCCTCCTGGAACCCCTTCAAATGCCCCAGACAATTTGGCCCTCTCTGCTTTCCTGCGCACTCTAGCCTCAAAAACACCGGTTTTCACTTTCGGCGCCCCCCAGAGGAAAAAAGACAAACGTCCAGCTTTTGCTGCCACAGCAAAGGTGCCAGCGGGGAAAAGTCATGCTGGTCCTCACTGCCTCCTGGAACCCCTTCAAATGCCCCAGACAATTTGGCCCTCTCTGCTTTCCTGCGCACTCTAGCCTCAAAAGCACCTTTTTTCACTTTCGGCGCCCCCCAGAAGAAAAAAAAAAAACGTCCAGCTTTTGCTGCCACAGCAAAGGTGCCAGCGGGGAAAAGTGATGCTGGTCCTCACTGCCTCCTGGAACCCCTTCAAATGCCCCAGACAATTTGGCCCTCTCTGCTTTCCTGCGCACTCTAGCCTCAAAAGCACCTTTTTTCACTTTTGGCGCCCTCCGGAGGAAAAAAGACAAACGTCCAGCTTTTGCTGCCACAGCAAAGGTGCCAGCGGGGAAAAGTCATGCTGGTCCTCACTGCCTCCTGGAACCCCTTCAAATGCCCCAGACAATTTGGCCCTCTCTGCTTTCCTGCGCACTCTAGCCTCAAAAGCACCTTTTTTCACTTTCGGCGCCCCCCAGAGGAAAAAAGACAAACGTCCAGCTTTTGCTGCCACAGCAAAGGTGCCAGCGGGGAAAAGTGTGGTTGGTCCTCACTGCCTCCTGGAACCCCTTCAAATGCCCCAGACAATTTGGCCCTCTCTGCTTTCCTGCGCACTCTAGCCTCAAAAACACCGGTTTTCACTTTCGGCGCCCCCCAGAGGAAAAAAGACAAACGTCCAGCTTTTGCTGCCACAGCAAAGGTGCCAGCGGGGAAAAGTGATGCTGGTCCTCACTGCCTCCTGGAACCCCTTCAAATGCCCCACACAATTTGGCCCTCTCTGCTTTCCTGCGCACTCTAGCCTCAAAAACACCGGTTTTCACTTTCGCCGCTGCTTGGAGCAAAAAAGACAAACGTCCAGCTTTTGCTGCCACAGCAAAGGTGCCAGCGGGGAAAAGTGATGCTGGTCCTCACTGCCTCCTGGAACCCCTTCAAATGCCCCACACAATTTGGCCCTCTCTGCTTTCCTGCGCACTCTAGCCTCAAAAGCACCTTTTTTCACTTTCACCGCTGCTTGGAGCAAAAAAGACAAACGTCCAGCTTTTGCTGCCACAGCAAAGGTGCCAGCGGGGAAAAGTGATGCTGGTCCTCACTGCCTCCTGGAACCCCTTCAAATGCCCCAGACAATTTGGCCCTCTCTACTTTCCTGCGCACTCTAGCCTCAAAAGCACCTTTTTTCACTTTCGGCGCCCTCCGGAGGAAAAAAGACAAACGTCCAGCTTTTGCTGCCACAGCAAAGGTGCCAGCGGGGAAAAGTCATGCTGGTCCTCACTGCCTCCTGGAACCCCTTCAAATGCCCCAGACAATTTGGCCCTCTCTGCTTTCCTGCGCACTCTAGCCTCAAAAGCACCTTTTTTCACTTTCGGCGCCCCCCAGAGGAAAAAAGACAAACGTCCAGCTTTTGCTGCCACAGCAAAGGTGCCAGCGGGGAAAAGTCATGCTGGTCCTCACTGCCTCCTGGAACCCCTTCAAATGCCCCAGACAATTTGGCCCTCTCTGCTTTCCTGCGCACTCTAGCCTCAAAAACACCGGTTTTCACTTTCGGCGCCCCCCAGAGGAAAAAAGACAAACGTCCAGCTTTTGCTGCCACAGCAAAGGTGCCAGCGGGGAAAAGTTATGCTGGTCCTCACTGCCTCCTGGAACCCCTTCAAATGCCCCAGACAATTTGGCCCTCTCTGCTTTCCTGCGCACTCTAGCCTCAAAAGCACCTTTTTTCACTTTCGGCGCCCCCCAGAAGAAAAAAAAAAAACGTCCAGCTTTTGCTGCCACAGCAAAGGTGCCAGCGGGGAAAAGTGATGCTGGTCCTCACTGCCTCCTGGAACCCCTTCAAATGCCCCACACAATTTGGCCCTCTCTGCTTTCCTGCGCACTCTAGCCTCAAAAGCACCTTTTTTCACTATCAGCGCCCTCCGGAGCAAAAAAGACAAACGTCCAGCTTTTGCTGCCACAGCAAAGGTGCCAGCGGGGAAAAGTGATGCTGGTCCTCACTGCCTCCTGGAACCCCTTCAAATGCCCCAGACAATTTGGCCCTCTCTGCTTTCCTGCGCACTCTAGCCTCAAAAACACCGGTTTTCACTTTCGGCGCCCCCCAGAGGAAAAAAGACAAACGTCCAGCTTTTGCTGCCACAGCAAAGGTGCCAGCGGGGAAAAGTGATGCTGGTCCTCACTGCCTCCTGGAACCCCTTCAAATGCCCCACACAATTTGGCCCTCTCTACTTTCCTGCGCACTCTAGCCTCAAAAGCACCTTTTTTCACTTTCGCCGCTGCTTGGAGCAAAAAAGACAAACGTCCAGCTTTTGCTGCCACAGCAAAGGTGCCAGCGGGGAAAAGTGATGCTGGTCCTCACTGCCTCCTGGAACCCCTTCAAATGCCCCACACAATTTGGCCCTCTCTGCTTTCCTGCGCACTCTAGCCTCAAAAGCACCTTTTTTCACTTTCACCGCTGCTTGGAGCAAAAAAGACAAACGTCCAGCTTTTGCTGCCACAGCAAAGGTGCCAGCGGGGAAAAGTGATGCTGGTCCTCACTGCCTCCTGGAACCCCTTCAAATGCCCCAGACAATTTGGCCCTCTCTGCTTTCCTGCGCACTCTAGCCTCAAAAGCACCTTTTTTCACTTTCGGCGCCCCCCAGAGGAAAAAAGACAAACGTCCAGCTTTTGCTGCCACAGCAAAGGTGCCAGCGGGGAAAAGTGATGCTGGTCCTCACTGCCTCCTGGAACCCCTTCAAATGCCCCAGACAATTTGGCCCTCTCTGCTTTCCTGCGCACTCTAGCCTCAAAAACACCGGTTTTCACTTTCGGCGCCCCCCAGAGGAAAAAAGACAAACGTCCAGCTTTTGCTGCCACAGCAAAGGTGCCAGCGGGGAAAAGTGATGCTGGTCCTCACTGCCTCCTGGAACCCCTTCAAATGCCCCAGACAATTTGGCCCTCTCTGCTTTCCTGCGCACTCTAGCCTCAAAAGCACCTTTTTTCACTTTCGGCGCCCCCCAGAAGAAAAAAAAAAAACGTCCATCTTTTGCTGCCACAGCAAAGGTGCCAGCGGGGAAAAGTGATGCTGGTCCTCACTGCCTCCTGGAACCCCTTCAAATGCCCCAGACAATTTGGCCCTCTCTGCTTTCCTGCGCACTCTAGCCTCAAAAGCACCTTTTTTCACTTTCGGCGCCCCCCAGAGGAAAAAAGACAAACGTCCAGCTTTTGCTGCCACAGCAAAGGTGCCAGCGGGGAAAAGTGATGCTGGTCCTCACTGCCTCCTGGAACCCCTTCAAATGCCCCAGACAATTTGGCCCTCTCTGCTTTCCTGCGCACTCTAGCCTCAAAAACACCGGTTTTCACTTTCGGCGCCCCCCAGAGGAAAAAGACAAACGTCCAGCTTTTGCTGCCACAGCAAAGGTGCCAGCGGGGAAAAGTGATGCTGGTCCTCACTGCCTCCTGGAACCCCTTCAAATGCCCCAGACAATTTGGCCCTCTCTGCTTTCCTGCGCACTCTAGCCTCAAAAGCACCTTTTTTCACTTTTGGCGCCCTCCGGAGGAAAAAAGACAAACGTCCAGCTTTTGCTGCCACAGCAAAGGTGCCAGCGGGGAAAAGTCATGCTGGTCCTCACTGCCTCCTGGAAATCCCTTCAAATGCCCCAGACAATTTGGCCCTCTCTGCTTTCCTGCGCACTCTAGCCTCAAAAGCACCTTTTTTCACTTTCGGCGCCCCCCAGAGGAAAAAAGACAAACGTCCAGCTTTTGCTGCCACAGCAAAGGTGCCAGCGGGGAAAAGTGATGCTGGTCCTCACTGCCTCCTGGAACCCCTTCAAATGCCCCAGACAATTTGGCCCTCTCTGCTTTCCTGCGCACTCTAGCCTCACAAGCACCTTTTTTCACTTTCGGCGCCCCCCAGAGGAAAAAAGACAAACGTCCAGCTTTTGCTGCCACAGCAAAGGTGCCAGCGGGGAAAAGTGTGGTTGGTCCTCACTGCCTCCTGGAACCCCTTCAAATGCCCCAGACAATTTGGCCCTCTCTGCTTTCCTGCGCACTCTAGCCTCAAAAGCACCTTTTTTCACTATCAGCGCTGTTTGGAGCAAAAAAGACAAACGTCCAGCTTTTGCTGCCACAGCAAAGGTGCCAGCGGGGAAAAGTGATGCTGGTCCTCACTGCCTCCTGGAACCCCTTCAAATGCCCCAGACAATTTGGCCCTCTCTGCTTTCCTGCGCACTCTAGCCTCAAAAGCACCTTTTTTCACTTTCGGCGCCCTCCGGAGCAAAAAAGACAAACGTCCAGCTTTTGCTGCCACAGCAAAGGTGCCAGCGGGGAAAAGTCATGCTGGTCCTCACTGCCTCCTGGAACCCCTTCAAATGCCCCAGACAATTTGGCCCTCTCTACTTTCCTGCGCACTCTAGCCTCAAAAGCACCTTTTTTCACTTTCGGCGCCCTCCGGAGGAAAAAAGACAAACGTCCAGCTTTTGCTGCCACAGCAAAGGTGCCAGCGGGGAAAAGTCATGCTGGTCCTCACTGCCTCCTGGAACCCCTTCAAATGCCCCAGACAATTTGGCCCTCTCTGCTTTCCTGCGCACTCTAGCCTCAAAAGCACCTTTTTTCACTTTCGGCGCCCCCCAGAGGAAAAAGACAAACGTCCAGCTTTTGCTGCCACAGCAAAGGTGCCAGCGGGGAAAAGTCATGCTGGTCCTCACTGCCTCCTGGAACCCCTTCAAATGCCCCAGACAATTTGGCCCTCTCTGCTTTCCTGCGCACTCTAGCCTCAAAAACACCGGTTTTCACTTTCGGCGCCCCCCAGAGGAAAAAAGACAAACGTCCAGCTTTTGCTGCCACAGCAAAGGTGCCAGCGGGGAAAAGTGATGCTGGTCCTCACTGCCTCCTGGAACCCCTTCAAATGCCCCAGACAATTTGGCCCTCTCTGCTTTCCTGCGCACTCTAGCCTCAAAAGCACCTTTTTTCACTTTCGGCGCCCCCCAGAAGAAAAAAAAAAAACGTCCAGCTTTTGCTGCCACAGCAAAGGTGCCAGCGGGGAAAAGTGATGCTGGTCCTCACTGCCTCCTGGAACCCCTTCAAATGCCCCAGACAATTTGGCCCTCTCTGCTTTCCTGCGCACTCTAGCCTCAAAAGCACCTTTTTTCACTATCAGCGCCCTCCGGAGCAAAAAAGACAAACGTCCAGCTTTTGCTGCCACAGCAAAGGTGCCAGCGGGGAAAAGTGATGCTGGTCCTCACTGCCTCCTGGAACCCCTTCAAATGCCCCAGACAATTTGGCCCTCTCTGCTTTCCTGCGCACTCTAGCCTCAAAAACACCGGTTTTCACTTTCGGCGCCCCCCCAGAGGAAAAAAGACAAACGTCCAGCTTTTGCTGCCACAGCAAAGGTGCCAGCGGGGAAAAGTGATGCTGGTCCTCACTGCCTCCTGGAACCCCTTCAAATGCCCCACACAATTTGGCCCTCTCTACTTTCCTGCGCACTCTAGCCTCAAAAGCACCTTTTTTCACTTTCGCCGCTGCTTGGAGCAAAAAAGACAAACGTCCAGCTTTTGCTGCCACAGCAAAGGTGCCAGCGGGGAAAAGTGATGCTGGTCCTCACTGCCTCCTGGAACCCCTTCAAATGCCCCACACAATTTGGCCCTCTCTGCTTTCCTGCGCACTCTAGCCTCAAAAGCACCTTTTTTCACTTTCACCGCTGCTTGGAGCAAAAAAGACAAACGTCCAGCTTTTGCTGCCACAGCAAAGGTGCCAGCGGGGAAAAGTGATGCTGGTCCTCACTGCCTCCTGGAACCCCTTCAAATGCCCCAGACAATTTGGCCCTCTCTGCTTTCCTGCGCACTCTAGCCTCAAAAGCACCTTTTTTCACTTTCGGCGCCCCCCAGAGGAAAAAAGACAAACGTCCAGCTTTTGCTGCCACAGCAAAGGTGCCAGCGGGGAAAAGTGATGCTGGTCCTCACTGCCTCCTGGAACCCCTTCAAATGCCCCAGACAATTTGGCCCTCTCTGCTTTCCTGCGCACTCTAGCCTCAAAAACACCGGTTTTCACTTTCGGCGCCCCCCAGAGGAAAAAAGACAAACGTCCAGCTTTTGCTGCCACAGCAAAGGTGCCAGCGGGGAAAAGTGATGCTGGTCCTCACTGCCTCCTGGAACCCCTTCAAATGCCCCACACAATTTGGCCCTCTCTACTTTCCTGCGCACTCTAGCCTCAAAAGCACCTTTTTTCACTTTCGCCGCTGCTTGGAGCAAAAAAGACAAACGTCCAGCTTTTGCTGCCACAGCAAAGGTGCCAGCGGGGAAAAGTGATGCTGGTCCTCACTGCCTCCTGGAACCCCTTCAAATGCCCCACACAATTTGGCCCTCTCTGCTTTCCTGCGCACTCTAGCCTCAAAAGCACCTTTTTTCACTTTCACCGCTGCTTGGAGCAAAAAAGACAAACGTCCAGCTTTTGCTGCCACAGCAAAGGTGCCAGCGGGGAAAAGTGATGCTGGTCCTCACTGCCTCCTGGAACCCCTTCAAATGCCCCAGACAATTTGGCCCTCTCTACTTTCCTGCGCACTCTAGCCTCAAAAGCACCTTTTTTCACTTTCGGCGCCCTCCGGAGGAAAAAAGACAAACGTCCAGCTTTTGCTGCCACAGCAAAGGTGCCAGCGGGGAAAAGTCATGCTGGTCCTCACTGCCTCCTGGAACCCCTTCAAATGCCCCAGACAATTTGGCCCTCTCTGCTTTCCTGCGCACTCTAGCCTCAAAAGCACCTTTTTTCACTTTCGGCGCCCCCCAGAGGAAAAAAGACAAACGTCCAGCTTTTGCTGCCACAGCAAAGGTGCCAGCGGGGAAAAGTGATGCTGGTCCTCACTGCCTCCTGGAACCCCTTCAAATGCCCCAGACAATTTGGCCCTCTCTGCTTTCCTGCGCACTCTAGCCTCAAAAACACCGGTTTTCACTTTCGGCGCCCCCCAGAGGAAAAAAGACAAACGTCCAGCTTTTGCTGCCACAGCAAAGGTGCCAGCGGGGAAAAGTGATGCTGGTCCTCACTGCCTCCTGGAACCCCTTCAAATGCCCCAGACAATTTGGCCCTCTCTGCTTTCCTGCGCACTCTAGCCTCAAAAGCACCTTTTTTCACTTTCGGCGCCCCCCAGAAGAAAAAAAAAAAACGTCCAGCTTTTGCTGCCACAGCAAAGGTGCCAGCGGGGAAAAGTCATGCTGGTCCTCACTGCCTCCTGGAACCCCTTCAAATGCCCCAGACAATTTGGCCCTCTCTGCTTTCCTGCGCACTCTAGCCTCAAAAGCACCTTTTTTCACTATCAGCGCCCTCCGGAGCAAAAAAGACAAACGTCCAGCTTTTGCTGCCACAGCAAAGGTGCCAGCGGGGAAAAGTGATGCTGGTCCTCACTGCCTCCTGGAACCCCTTCAAATGCCCCAGACAATTTGGCCCTCTCTGCTTTCCTGCGCACTCTAGCCTCAAAAACACCGGTTTTCACTTTCGGCGCCCCCCAGAGGAAAAAAGACAAACGTCCAGCTTTTGCTGCCACAGCAAAGGTGCCAGCGGGGAAAAGTGATGCTGGTCCTCACTGCCTCCTGGAACCCCTTCAAATGCCCCACACAATTTGGCCCTCTCTACTTTCCTGCGCACTCTAGCCTCAAAAGCACCTTTTTTCACTTTTGCCGCTGTTTGGAGCAAAAAAGACAAACGTCCAGCTTTTGCTGCCACAGCAAAGGTGCCAGCGGGGAAAAGTGATGCTGGTCCTCACTGCCTCCTGGAACCCCTTCAAATGCCCCACACAATTTGGCCCTCTCTGCTTTCCTGCGCACTCTAGCCTCAAAAGCACCTTTTTTCACTTTCGGCGCCCCCCAGAAGAAAAAAAAAAAACGTCCATCTTTTGCTGCCACAGCAAAGGTGCCAGCGGGGAAAAGTGATGCTGGTCCTCACTGCCTCCTGGAACCCCTTCAAATGCCCCAGACAATTTGGCCCTCTCTGCTTTCCTGCGCACTCTAGCCTCAAAAGCACCTTTTTTCACTTTCGGCGCCCCCCAGAGGAAAAAAGACAAACGTCCAGCTTTTGCTGCCACAGCAAAGGTGCCAGCGGGGAAAAGTGATGCTGGTCCTCACTGCCTCCTGGAACCCCTTCAAATGCCCCAGACAATTTGGCCCTCTCTGCTTTCCTGCGCACTCTAGCCTCAAAAACACCGGTTTTCACTTTCGGCGCCCCCCAGAGGAAAAAAGACAAACGTCCAGCTTTTGCTGCCACAGCAAAGGTGCCAGCGGGGAAAAGTCATGCTGGTCCTCACTGCCTCCTGGAACCCCTTCAAATGCCCCAGACAATTTGGCCCTCTCTGCTTTCCTGCGCACTCTAGCCTCAAAAGCACCTTTTTTCACTTTCGGCGCCCCCCAGAAGAAAAAAAAAAAACGTCCAGCTTTTGCTGCCACAGCAAAGGTGCCAGCGGGGAAAAGTGATGCTGGTCCTCACTGCCTCCTGGAACCCCTTCAAATGCCCCAGACAATTTGGCCCTCTCTGCTTTCCTGCGCACTCTAGCCTCAAAAGCACCTTTTTTCACTTTTGGCGCCCTCCGGAGGAAAAAAGACAAACGTCCAGCTTTTGCTGCCACAGCAAAGGTGCCAGCGGGGAAAAGTCATGCTGGTCCTCACTGCCTCCTGGAACCCCTTCAAATGCCCCAGACAATTTGGCCCTCTCTGCTTTCCTGCGCACTCTAGCCTCAAAAGCACCTTTTTTCACTTTCGGCGCCCCCCAGAGGAAAAAAGACAAACGTCCAGCTTTTGCTGCCACAGCAAAGGTGCCAGCGGGGAAAAGTGTGGTTGGTCCTCACTGCCTCCTGGAACCCCTTCAAATGCCCCAGACAATTTGGCCCTCTCTGCTTTCCTGCGCACTCTAGCCTCAAAAACACCGGTTTTCACTTTCGGCGCCCCCCAGAGGAAAAAAGACAAACGTCCAGCTTTTGCTGCCACAGCAAAGGTGCCAGCGGGGAAAAGTGATGCTGGTCCTCACTGCCTCCTGGAACCCCTTCAAATGCCCCACACAATTTGGCCCTCTCTACTTTCCTGCGCACTCTAGCCTCAAAAGCACCTTTTTTCACTTTCGCCGCTGCTTGGAGCAAAAAAGACAAACGTCCAGCTTTTGCTGCCACAGCAAAGGTGCCAGCGGGGAAAAGTGATGCTGGTCCTCACTGCCTCCTGGAACCCCTTCAAATGCCCCACACAATTTGGCCCTCTCTGCTTTCCTGCGCACTCTAGCCTCAAAAGCACCTTTTTTCACTTTCACCGCTGCTTGGAGCAAAAAAGACAAACGTCCAGCTTTTGCTGCCACAGCAAAGGTGCCAGCGGGGAAAAGTGATGCTGGTCCTCACTGCCTCCTGGAACCCCTTCAAATGCCCCAGACAATTTGGCCCTCTCTACTTTCCTGCGCACTCTAGCCTCAAAAGCACCTTTTTTCACTTTCGGCGCCCTCCGGAGGAAAAAAGACAAACGTCCAGCTTTTGCTGCCACAGCAAAGGTGCCAGCGGGGAAAAGTCATGCTGGTCCTCACTGCCTCCTGGAACCCCTTCAAATGCCCCAGACAATTTGGCCCTCTCTGCTTTCCTGCGCACTCTAGCCTCAAAAGCACCTTTTTTCACTTTCGGCGCCCCCCAGAGGAAAAAAGACAAACGTCCAGCTTTTGCTGCCACAGCAAAGGTGCCAGCGGGGAAAAGTCATGCTGGTCCTCACTGCCTCCTGGAACCCCTTCAAATGCCCCAGACAATTTGGCCCTCTCTGCTTTCCTGCGCACTCTAGCCTCAAAAACACCGGTTTTCACTTTCGGCGCCCCCCAGAGGAAAAAAGACAAACGTCCAGCTTTTGCTGCCACAGCAAAGGTGCCAGCGGGGAAAAGTGATGCTGGTCCTCACTGCCTCCTGGAACCCCTTCAAATGCCCCAGACAATTTGGCCCTCTCTGCTTTCCTGCGCACTCTAGCCTCAAAAGCACCTTTTTTCACTTTCGGCGCCCCCCAGAAGAAAAAAAAAAAACGTCCAGCTTTTGCTGCCACAGCAAAGGTGCCAGCGGGGAAAAGTGATGCTGGTCCTCACTGCCTCCTGGAACCCCTTCAAATGCCCCACACAATTTGGCCCTCTCTGCTTTCCTGCGCACTCTAGCCTCAAAAGCACCTTTTTTCACTATCAGCGCCCTCCGGAGCAAAAAAGACAAACGTCCAGCTTTTGCTGCCACAGCAAAGGTGCCAGCGGGGAAAAGTGATGCTGGTCCTCACTGCCTCCTGGAACCCCTTCAAATGCCCCAGACAATTTGGCCCTCTCTGCTTTCCTGCGCACTCTAGCCTCAAAAACACCGGTTTTCACTTTCGGCGCCCCCCAGAGGAAAAAAGACAAACGTCCAGCTTTTGCTGCCACAGCAAAGGTGCCAGCGGGGAAAAGTGATGCTGGTCCTCACTGCCTCCTGGAACCCCTTCAAATGCCCCACACAATTTGGCCCTCTCTACTTTCCTGCGCACTCTAGCCTCAAAAGCACCTTTTTTCACTTTCGCCGCTGCTTGGAGCAAAAAAGACAAACGTCCAGCTTTTGCTGCCACAGCAAAGGTGCCAGCGGGGAAAAGTGATGCTGGTCCTCACTGCCTCCTGGAACCCCTTCAAATGCCCCACACAATTTGGCCCTCTCTGCTTTCCTGCGCACTCTAGCCTCAAAAGCACCTTTTTTCACTTTCACCGCTGCTTGGAGCAAAAAAGACAAACGTCCAGCTTTTGCTGCCACAGCAAAGGTGCCAGCGGGGAAAAGTGATGCTGGTCCTCACTGCCTCCTGGAACCCCTTCAAATGCCCCAGACAATTTGGCCCTCTCTGCTTTCCTGCGCACTCTAGCCTCAAAAGCACCTTTTTTCACTTTCGGCGCCCCCCAGAGGAAAAAAGACAAACGTCCAGCTTTTGCTGCCACAGCAAAGGTGCCAGCGGGGAAAAGTGATGCTGGTCCTCACTGCCTCCTGGAACCCCTTCAAATGCCCCAGACAATTTGGCCCTCTCTGCTTTCCTGCGCACTCTAGCCTCAAAAACACCGGTTTTCACTTTCGGCGCCCCCCAGAGGAAAAAAGACAAACGTCCAGCTTTTGCTGCCACAGCAAAGGTGCCAGCGGGGAAAAGTGATGCTGGTCCTCACTGCCTCCTGGAACCCCTTCAAATGCCCCAGACAATTTGGCCCTCTCTGCTTTCCTGCGCACTCTAGCCTCAAAAGCACCTTTTTTCACTTTCGGCGCCCCCCAGAAGAAAAAAAAAAAACGTCCATCTTTTGCTGCCACAGCAAAGGTGCCAGCGGGGAAAAGTGATGCTGGTCCTCACTGCCTCCTGGAACCCCTTCAAATGCCCCAGACAATTTGGCCCTCTCTGCTTTCCTGCGCACTCTAGCCTCAAAAGCACCTTTTTTCACTTTCGGCGCCCCCCAGAGGAAAAAAGACAAACGTCCAGCTTTTGCTGCCACAGCAAAGGTGCCAGCGGGGAAAAGTGATGCTGGTCCTCACTGCCTCCTGGAACCCCTTCAAATGCCCCAGACAATTTGGCCCTCTCTGCTTTCCTGCGCACTCTAGCCTCAAAAACACCGGTTTTCACTTTCGGCGCCCCCCAGAGGAAAAAAGACAAACGTCCAGCTTTTGCTGCCACAGCAAAGGTGCCAGCGGGGAAAAGTGATGCTGGTCCTCACTGCCTCCTGGAACCCCTTCAAATGCCCCAGACAATTTGGCCCTCTCTGCTTTCCTGCGCACTCTAGCCTCAAAAGCACCTTTTTTCACTTTTGGCGCCCTCCGGAGGAAAAAAGACAAACGTCCAGCTTTTGCTGCCACAGCAAAGGTGCCAGCGGGGAAAAGTCATGCTGGTCCTCACTGCCTCCTGGAACCCCTTCAAATGCCCCAGACAATTTGGCCCTCTCTGCTTTCCTGCGCACTCTAGCCTCAAAAGCACCTTTTTTCACTTTCGGCGCCCCCCAGAGGAAAAAAGACAAACGTCCAGCTTTTGCTGCCACAGCAAAGGTGCCAGCGGGGAAAAGTGATGCTGGTCCTCACTGCCTCCTGGAACCCCTTCAAATGCCCCAGACAATTTGGCCCTCTCTGCTTTCCTGCGCACTCTAGCCTCACAAGCACCTTTTTTCACTTTCGGCGCCCCCCAGAGGAAAAAAGACAAACGTCCAGCTTTTGCTGCCACAGCAAAGGTGCCAGCGGGGAAAAGTGTGGTTGGTCCTCACTGCCTCCTGGAACCCCTTCAAATGCCCCAGACAATTTGGCCCTCTCTGCTTTCCTGCGCACTCTAGCCTCAAAAGCACCTTTTTTCACTATCAGCGCTGTTTGGAGCAAAAAAGACAAACGTCCAGCTTTTGCTGCCACAGCAAAGGTGCCAGCGGGGAAAAGTGATGCTGGTCCTCACTGCCTCCTGGAACCCCTTCAAATGCCCCAGACAATTTGGCCCTCTCTGCTTTCCTGCGCACTCTAGCCTCAAAAGCACCTTTTTTCACTTTCGGCGCCCTCCGGAGCAAAAAAGACAAACGTCCAGCTTTTGCTGCCACAGCAAAGGTGCCAGCGGGGAAAAGTCATGCTGGTCCTCACTGCCTCCTGGAACCCCTTCAAATGCCCCAGACAATTTGGCCCTCTCTACTTTCCTGCGCACTCTAGCCTCAAAAGCACCTTTTTTCACTTTCGGCGCCCTCCGGAGGAAAAAAGACAAACGTCCAGCTTTTGCTGCCACAGCAAAGGTGCCAGCGGGGAAAAGTCATGCTGGTCCTCACTGCCTCCTGGAACCCCTTCAAATGCCCCAGACAATTTGGCCCTCTCTGCTTTCCTGCGCACTCTAGCCTCAAAAGCACCTTTTTTCACTTTCGGCGCCCCCCAGAGGAAAAAAGACAAACGTCCAGCTTTTGCTGCCACAGCAAAGGTGCCAGCGGGGAAAAGTCATGCTGGTCCTCACTGCCTCCTGGAACCCCTTCAAATGCCCCAGACAATTTGGCCCTCTCTGCTTTCCTGCGCACTCTAGCCTCAAAAACACCGGTTTTCACTTTCGGCGCCCCCCAGAGGAAAAAAGACAAACGTCCAGCTTTTGCTGCCACAGCAAAGGTGCCAGCGGGGAAAAGTGATGCTGGTCCTCACTGCCTCCTGGAACCCCTTCAAATGCCCCAGACAATTTGGCCCTCTCTGCTTTCCTGCGCACTCTAGCCTCAAAAGCACCTTTTTTCACTTTCGGCGCCCCCCAGAAGAAAAAAAAAAAACGTCCAGCTTTTGCTGCCACAGCAAAGGTGCCAGCGGGGAAAAGTGATGCTGGTCCTCACTGCCTCCTGGAACCCCTTCAAATGCCCCAGACAATTTGGCCCTCTCTGCTTTCCTGCGCACTCTAGCCTCAAAAGCACCTTTTTTCACTATCAGCGCCCTCCGGAGCAAAAAAGACAAACGTCCAGCTTTTGCTGCCACAGCAAAGGTGCCAGCGGGGAAAAGTGATGCTGGTCCTCACTGCCTCCTGGAACCCCTTCAAATGCCCCAGACAATTTGGCCCTCTCTGCTTTCCTGCGCACTCTAGCCTCAAAAACACCGGTTTTCACTTTCGGCGCCCCCCAGAGGAAAAAAGACAAACGTCCAGCTTTTGCTGCCACAGCAAAGGTGCCAGCGGGGAAAAGTGATGCTGGTCCTCACTGCCTCCTGGAACCCCTTCAAATGCCCCACACAATTTGGCCCTCTCTACTTTCCTGCGCACTCTAGCCTCAAAAGCACCTTTTTTCACTTTCGCCGCTGCTTGGAGCAAAAAAGACAAACGTCCAGCTTTTGCTGCCACAGCAAAGGTGCCAGCGGGGAAAAGTGATGCTGGTCCTCACTGCCTCCTGGAACCCCTTCAAATGCCCCACACAATTTGGCCCTCTCTGCTTTCCTGCGCACTCTAGCCTCAAAAGCACCTTTTTTCACTTTCACCGCTGCTTGGAGCAAAAAAGACAAACGTCCAGCTTTTGCTGCCACAGCAAAGGTGCCAGCGGGGAAAAGTGATGCTGGTCCTCACTGCCTCCTGGAACCCCTTCAAATGCCCCAGACAATTTGGCCCTCTCTGCTTTCCTGCGCACTCTAGCCTCAAAAGCACCTTTTTTCACTTTCGGCGCCCCCCAGAGGAAAAAAGACAAACGTCCAGCTTTTGCTGCCACAGCAAAGGTGCCAGCGGGGAAAAGTGATGCTGGTCCTCACTGCCTCCTGGAACCCCTTCAAATGCCCCAGACAATTTGGCCCTCTCTGCTTTCCTGCGCACTCTAGCCTCAAAAGCACCTTTTTTCACTTTCGGCGCCCTCCGGAGGAAAAAAGACAAACGTCCAGCTTTTGCTGCCACAGCAAAGGTGCCAGCGGGGAAAAGTCATGCTGGTCCTCACTGCCTCCTGGAACCCCTTCAAATGCCCCAGACAATTTGGCCCTCTCTGCTTTCCTGCGCACTCTAGCCTCAAAAGCACCTTTTTTCACTTTCGGCGCCCCCCAGAGGAAAAAAGACAAACGTCCAGCTTTTGCTGCCACAGCAAAGGTGCCAGCGGGGAAAAGTGTGGTTGGTCCTCACTGCCTCCTGGAACCCCTTCAAATGCCCCAGACAATTTGGCCCTCTCTGCTTTCCTGCGCACTCTAGCCTCAAAAACACCGGTTTTCACTTTCGGCGCCCCCCAGAGGAAAAAAGACAAACGTCCAGCTTTTGCTGCCACAGCAAAGGTGCCAGCGGGGAAAAGTGATGCTGGTCCTCACTGCCTCCTGGAACCCCTTCAAATGCCCCACACAATTTGGCCCTCTCTACTTTCCTGCGCACTCTAGCCTCAAAAGCACCTTTTTTCACTTTCGCCGCTGCTTGGAGCAAAAAAGACAAACGTCCAGCTTTTGCTGCCACAGCAAAGGTGCCAGCGGGGAAAAGTGATGCTGGTCCTCACTGCCTCCTGGAACCCCTTCAAATGCCCCACACAATTTGGCCCTCTCTGCTTTCCTGCGCACTCTAGCCTCAAAAGCACCTTTTTTCACTTTCACCGCTGCTTGGAGCAAAAAAGACAAACGTCCAGCTTTTGCTGCCACAGCAAAGGTGCCAGCGGGGAAAAGTGATGCTGGTCCTCACTGCCTCCTGGAACCCCTTCAAATGCCCCAGACAATTTGGCCCTCTCTACTTTCCTGCGCACTCTAGCCTCAAAAGCACCTTTTTTCACTTTCGGCGCCCTCCGGAGGAAAAAAGACAAACGTCCAGCTTTTGCTGCCACAGCAAAGGTGCCAGCGGGGAAAAGTCATGCTGGTCCTCACTGCCTCCTGGAACCCCTTCAAATGCCCCAGACAATTTGGCCCTCTCTGCTTTCCTGCGCACTCTAGCCTCAAAAGCACCTTTTTTCACTTTCGGCGCCCCCCAGAGGAAAAAAGACAAACGTCCAGCTTTTGCTGCCACAGCAAAGGTGCCAGCGGGGAAAAGTGATGCTGGTCCTCACTGCCTCCTGGAACCCCTTCAAATGCCCCAGACAATTTGGCCCTCTCTGCTTTCCTGCGCACTCTAGCCTCAAAAACACCGGTTTTCACTTTCGGCGCCCCCCAGAGGAAAAAAGACAAACGTCCAGCTTTTGCTGCCACAGCAAAGGTGCCAGCGGGGAAAAGTGATGCTGGTCCTCACTGCCTCCTGGAACCCCTTCAAATGCCCCAGACAATTTGGCCCTCTCTGCTTTCCTGCGCACTCTAGCCTCAAAAGCACCTTTTTTCACTTTCGGCGCCCCCCAGAAGAAAAAAAAAAAACGTCCAGCTTTTGCTGCCACAGCAAAGGTGCCAGCGGGGAAAAGTGATGCTGGTCCTCACTGCCTCCTGGAACCCCTTCAAATGCCCCAGACAATTTGGCCCTCTCTGCTTTCCTGCGCACTCTAGCCTCAAAAGCACCTTTTTTCACTATCAGCGCCCTCCGGAGCAAAAAAGACAAACGTCCAGCTTTTGCTGCCACAGCAAAGGTGCCAGCGGGGAAAAGTGATGCTGGTCCTCACTGCCTCCTGGAACCCCTTCAAATGCCCCAGACAATTTGGCCCTCTCTGCTTTCCTGCGCACTCTAGCCTCAAAAACACCGGTTTTCACTTTCGGCGCCCCCCAGAGGAAAAAAGACAAACGTCCAGCTTTTGCTGCCACAGCAAAGGTGCCAGCGGGGAAAAGTGATGCTGGTCCTCACTGCCTCCTGGAACCCCTTCAAATGCCCCAGACAATTTGGCCCTCTCTACTTTCCTGCGCACTCTAGCCTCAAAAGCACCTTTTTTCACTTTCGCCGCTGCTTGGAGCAAAAAAGACAAACGTCCAGCTTTTGCTGCCACAGCAAAGGTGCCAGCGGGGAAAAGTGATGCTGGTCCTCACTGCCTCCTGGAACCCCTTCAAATGCCCCAGACAATTTGGCCCTCTCTGCTTTCCTGCGCACTCTAGCCTCAAAAGCACCTTTTTTCACTTTCACCGCTGCTTGGAGCAAAAAAGACAAACGTCCAGCTTTTGCTGCCACAGCAAAGGTGCCAGCGGGGAAAAGTGATGCTGGTCCTCACTGCCTCCTGGAACCCCTTCAAATGCCCCAGACAATTTGGCCCTCTCTGCTTTCCTGCGCACTCTAGCCTCAAAAGCACCTTTTTTCACTTTCGGCGCCCCCCAGAGGAAAAAAGACAAACGTCCAGCTTTTGCTGCCACAGCAAAGGTGCCAGCGGGGAAAAGTGATGCTGGTCCTCACTGCCTCCTGGAACCCCTTCAAATGCCCCAGACAATTTGGCCCTCTCTGCTTTCCTGCGCACTCTAGCCTCAAAAACACCGGTTTTCACTTTCGGCGCCCCCCAGAGGAAAAAAGACAAACGTCCAGCTTTTGCTGCCACAGCAAAGGTGCCAGCGGGGAAAAGTGATGCTGGTCCTCACTGCCTCCTGGAACCCCTTCAAATGCCCCAGACAATTTGGCCCTCTCTGCTTTCCTGCGCACTCTAGCCTCAAAAGCACCTTTTTTCACTTTCGGCGCCCCCCAGAAGAAAAAAAAAAAACGTCCATCTTTTGCTGCCACAGCAAAGGTGCCAGCGGGGAAAAGTGATGCTGGTCCTCACTGCCTCCTGGAACCCCTTCAAATGCCCCAGACAATTTGGCCCTCTCTGCTTTCCTGCGCACTCTAGCCTCAAAAGCACCTTTTTTCACTTTCGGCGCCCCCCAGAGGAAAAAAGACAAACGTCCAGCTTTTGCTGCCACAGCAAAGGTGCCAGCGGGGAAAAGTGATGCTGGTCCTCACTGCCTCCTGGAACCCCTTCAAATGCCCCAGACAATTTGGCCCTCTCTGCTTTCCTGCGCACTCTAGCCTCAAAAGCACCTTTTTTCACTTTCGGCGCCCCCCAGAGGAAAAAAGACAAACGTCCAGCTTTTGCTGCCACAGCAAAGGTGCCAGCGGGGAAAAGTGATGCTGGTCCTCACTGCCTCCTGGAACCCCGTCAAATGCCCCAGACAATTTGGCCCTCTCTGCTTTCCTGCGCACTCTAGCCTCAAAAACACCGGTTTTCACTATCAGCGCTGTTTGGAGCAAAAAAGACAAACGTCCAGCTTTTGCTGCCACAGCAAAGGTGCCAGCGGGGAAAAGTGATGCTGGTCCTCACTGCCTCCTGGAACCCCTTCAAATGCCCCAGACAATTTGGCCCTCTCTGCTTTCCTGCGCACTCTAGCCTCAAAAACACCGGTTTTCACTTTCGGCGCCCCCCAGAGGAAAAAAGACAAACGTCCAGCTTTTGCTGCCACAGCAAAGGTGCCAGCGGGGAAAAGTGATGCTGGTCCTCACTGCCTCCTGGAACCCCTTCAAATGCCCCACACAATTTGGCCCTCTCTGCTTTCCTGCGCACTCTAGCCTCACAAGCACCTTTTTTCACTTTCGGCGCCCCCCAGAGGAAAAAAGACAAACGTCCAGCTTTTGCTGCCACAGCAAAGGTGCCAGCGGGGAAAAGTGTGGTTGGTCCTCACTGCCTCCTGGTACCCCTTCAAATGCCCCAGACAATTTGGCCCTCTCTGCTTTCCTGCGCACTCTAGCCTCAAAAGCACCTTTTTTCACTATCAGCGCTGTTTGGAGCAAAAAAGACAAACGTCCAGCTTTTGCTGCCACAGCAAAGGTGCCAGCGGGGAAAAGTGATGCTGGTCCTCACTGCCTCCTGGAACCCCTTCAAATGCCCCAGACAATTTGGCCCTCTCTGCTTTCCTGCGCACTCTAGCCTCAAAAACACCGGTTTTCACTTTCGGCGCCCCCCAGAGGAAAAAAGACAAACGTCCAGCTTTTGCTGCCACAGCAAAGGTGCCAGCGGGGAAAAGTGATGCTGGTCCTCACTGCCTCCTGGAACCCCTTCAAATGCCCCAGACAATTTGGCCCTCTCTGCTTTCCTGCGCACTCTAGCCTCAAAAGCACCTTTTTTCACTTTCGGCGCCCCCCAGAGGAAAAAAGACAAACGTCCAGCTTTTGCTGCCACAGCAAAGGTGCCAGCGGGGAAAAGTGATGCTGGTCCTCACTGCCTCCTGGAACCCCTTCAAATGCCCCAGACAATTTGGCCCTCTCTGCTTTCCTGCGCACTCTAGCCTCAAAAGCACCTTTTTTCACTTTCGGCGCCCTCCGGAGGAAAAAAGACAAACGTCCAGCTTTTGCTGCCACAGCAAAGGTGCCAGCGGGGAAAAGTGATGCTGGTCCTCACTGCCTCCTGGAACCCCTTCAAATGCCCCAGACAATTTGGCCCTCTCTACTTTCCTGCGCACTCTAGCCTCAAAAGCACCTTTTTTCACTTTCGGCGCCCTCCGGAGGAAAAAAGACAAACGTCCAGCTTTTGCTGCCACAGCAAAGGTGCCAGCGGGGAAAAGTCATGCTGGTCCTCACTGCCTCCTGGAACCCCTTCAAATGCCCCAGACAATTTGGCCCTCTCTGCTTTCCTGCGCACTCTAGCCTCAAAAGCACCTTTTTTCACTTTCGGCGCCCCCCAGAGGAAAAAAGACAAACGTCCAGCTTTTGCTGCCACAGCAAAGGTGCCAGCGGGGAAAAGTGATGCTGGTCCTCACTGCCTCCTGGAACCCCTTCAAATGCCCCAGACAATTTGGCCCTCTCTGCTTTCCTGCGCACTCTAGCCTCAAAAACACCGGTTTTCACTTTCGGCGCCCCCCAGAGGAAAAAAGACAAACGTCCAGCTTTTGCCGCCACAGCAAAGGTGCCAGCGGGGAAAAGTGATGCTGGTCCTCACTGCCTCCTGGAACCCCTTCAAATGCCCCAGACAATTTGGCCCTCTCTGCTTTCCTGCGCACTCTAGCCTCAAAAGCACCTTTTTTCACTTTCGGCGCCCCCCAGAAGAAAAAAAAAAAACGTCCAGCTTTTGCTGCCACAGCAAAGGTGCCAGCGGGGAAAAGTCATGCTGGTCCTCACTGCCTCCTGGAACCCCTTCAAATGCCCCAGACAATTTGGCCCTCTCTGCTTTCCTGCGCACTCTAGCCTCAAAAGCACCTTTTTTCACTATCAGCGCTGTTTGGAGCAAAAAAGACAAACGTCCAGCTTTTGCTGCCACAGCAAAGGTGCCAGCGGGGAAAAGTGATGCTGGTCCTCACTGCCTCCTGGAACCCCTTCAAATGCCCCAGACAATTTGGCCCTCTCTGCTTTCCTGCGCACTCTAGCCTCAAAAACACCGGTTTTCACTTTCGGCGCCCCCCAGAGGAAAAAAGACAAACGTCCAGCTTTTGCTGCCACAGCAAAGGTGCCAGCGGGGAAAAGTGATGCTGGTCCTCACTGCCTCCTGGAACCCCTTCAAATGCCCCAGACAATTTGGCCCTCTCTACTTTCCTGCGCACTCTAGCCTCAAAAGCACCTTTTTTCACTTTCGCCGCTGCTTGGAGCAAAAAAGACAAACGTCCAGCTTTTGCTGCCACAGCAAAGGTGCCAGCGGGGAAAAGTGATGCTGGTCCTCACTGCCTCCTGGAACCCCTTCAAATGCCCCACACAATTTGGCCCTCTCTGCTTTCCTGCGCACTCTAGCCTCAAAAGCACCTTTTTTCACTTTCACCGCTGCTTGGAGCAAAAAAGACAAACGTCCAGCTTTTGCTGCCACAGCAAAGGTGCCAGCGGGGAAAAGTGATGCTGGTCCTCACTGCCTCCTGGAACCCCTTCAAATGCCCCAGACAATTTGGCCCTCTCTGCTTTCCTGCGCACTCTAGCCTCAAAAGCACCTTTTTTCACTTTCGGCGCCCCCCAGAGGAAAAAAGACAAACGTCCAGCTTTTGCTGCCACAGCAAAGGTGCCAGCGGGGAAAAGTGATGCTGGTCCTCACTGCCTCCTGGAACCCCTTCAAATGCCCCAGACAATTTGGCCCTCTCTGCTTTCCTGCGCACTCTAGCCTCAAAAACACCGGTTTTCACTTTCGGCGCCCCCCAGAGGAAAAAAGACAAACGTCCAGCTTTTGCTGCCACAGCAAAGGTGCCAGCGGGGAAAAGTCATGCTGGTCCTCACTGCCTCCTGGAACCCCTTCAAATGCCCCAGACAATTTGGCCCTCTCTGCTTTCCTGCGCACTCTAGCCTCAAAAGCACCTTTTTTCACTTTCGGCGCCCCCCAGAAGAAAAAAAAAAAACGTCCAGCTTTTGCTGCCACAGCAAAGGTGCCAGCGGGGAAAAGTGATGCTGGTCCTCACTGCCTCCTGGAACCCCTTCAAATGCCCCACACAATTTGGCCCTCTCTGCTTTCCTGCGCACTCTAGCCTCAAAAGCACCTTTTTTCACTTTCACCGCTGCTTGGAGCAAAAAAGACAAACGTCCAGCTTTTGCTGCCACAGCAAAGGTGCCAGCGGGGAAAAGTGATGCTGGTCCTCACTGCCTCCTGGAACCCCTTCAAATGCCCCAGACAATTTGGCCCTCTCTGCTTTCCTGCGCACTCTAGCCTCAAAAGCACCTTTTTTCACTTTCGGCGCCCCCCAGAGGAAAAAAGACAAACGTCCAGCTTTTGCTGCCACAGCAAAGGTGCCAGCGGGGAAAAGTGATGCTGGTCCTCACTGCCTCCTGGAACCCCTTCAAATGCCCCAGACAATTTGGCCCTCTCTGCTTTCCTGCGCACTCTAGCCTCAAAAACACCGGTTTTCACTTTCGGCGCCCCCCAGAGGAAAAAAGACAAACGTCCAGCTTTTGCTGCCACAGCAAAGGTGCCAGCGGGGAAAAGTGATGCTGGTCCTCACTGCCTCCTGGAACCCCTTCAAATGCCCCAGACAATTTGGCCCTCTCTGCTTTCCTGCGCACTCTAGCCTCAAAAGCACCTTTTTTCACTTTCGGCGCCCCCCAGAAGAAAAAAATAAAACGTCCATCTTTTGCTGCCACAGCAAAGGTGCCAGCGGGGAAAAGTGATGCTGGTCCTCACTGCCTCCTGGAACCCCTTCAAATGCCCCAGACAATTTGGCCCTCTCTGCTTTCCTGCGCACTCTAGCCTCAAAAGCACCTTTTTTCACTTTCGGCGCCCCCCAGAGGAAAAAAGACAAACGTCCAGCTTTTGCTGCCACAGCAAAGGTGCCAGCGGGGAAAAGTGATGCTGGTCCTCACTGCCTCCTGGAACCCCTTCAAATGCCCAGACAATTTGGCCCTCTCTGCTTTCCTGCGCACTCTAGCCTCAAAAGCACCTTTTTTTCACTTTCGGCGCCCCCCAGAGGAAAAAAGACAAACGTCCAGCTTTTGCTGCCACAGCAAAGGTGCCAGCGGGGAAAAGTGATGCTGGTCCTCACTGCCTCCTGGAACCCCGTCAAATGCCCCAGACAATTTGGCCCTCTCTGCTTTCCTGCGCACTCTAGCCTCAAAAACACCGGTTTTCACTATCAGCGCTGTTTGGAGCAAAAAAGACAAACGTCCAGCTTTTGCTGCCACAGCAAAGGTGCCAGCGGGGAAAAGTGATGCTGGTCCTCACTGCCTCCTGGAACCCCTTCAAATGCCCCAGACAATTTGGCCCTCTCTGCTTTCCTGTGCACTCTAGCCTCAAAAACACCGGTTTTCACTTTCGGCGCCCCCCAGAGGAAAAAAGACAAACGTCCAGCTTTTGCTGCCACAGCAAAGGTGCCAGCGGGGAAAAGTGATGCTGGTCCTCACTGCCTCCTGGAACCCCTTCAAATGCCCCAGACAATTTGGCCCTCTCTGCTTTCCTGCGCACTCTAGCCTCACAAGCACCTTTTTTCACTTTCGGCGCCCCCCAGAGGAAAAAAGACAAACGTCCAGCTTTTGCTGCCACAGCAAAGGTGCCAGCGGGGAAAAGTGTGGTTGGTCCTCACTGCCTCCTGGAACACCTTCAAATGCCCCAGACAATTTGGCCCTCTCTGCTTTCCTGCGCACTCTAGCCTCAAAAGCACCTTTTTTCACTATCAGCGCTGTTTGGAGCAAAAAAGACAAACGTCCAGCTTTTGCTGCCACAGCAAAGGTGCCAGCGGGGAAAAGTGATGCTGGTCCTCACTGCCTCCTGGAACCCCTTCAAATGCCCCAGACAATTTGGCCCTCTCTGCTTTCCTGCGCACTCTAGCCTCAAAAACACCGGTTTTCACTTTCGGCGCCCCCCAGAGGAAAAAAGACAAACGTCCAGCTTTTGCTGCCACAGCAAAGGTGCCAGCGGGGAAAAGTGATGCTGGTCCTCACTGCCTCCTGGAACCCCTTCAAATGCCCCAGACAATTTGGCCCTCTCTGCTTTCCTGCGGAATCTAGCCTCAAAAGCACCTTTTTTCACTTTCGGCGCCCCCCAGAGGAAAAAAGACAAACGTCCAGCTTTTGCTGCCACAGCAAAGGTGCCAGCGGGGAAAAGTGTGGTTGGTCCTCACTGCCTCCTGGAACCCCTTCAAATGCCCCAGACAATTTGGCCCTCTCTGCTTTCCTGCGCACTCTAGCCTCAAAAGCACCTTTTTTCACTATCAGCGCTGTTTGGAGCAAAAAAGACAAACGTCAAGCTTTTGCTGCCACAGCAAAGGTGCCAGCGGGGAAAAGTGATGCTGGTCCTCACTGCCTCCTGGAACCCCTTCAAATGCCCCAGACAATTTGGCCCTCTCTGCTTTCCTGCGCACTCTAGCCTCAAAAGCACCTTTTTTCACTTTCGGCGCCCTCCGGAGCAAAAAAGACAAACGTCCAGCTTTTGCTGCCACAGCAAAGGTGCCAGCGGGGAAAAGTGATGCTGGTCCTCACTGCCTCCTGGAACCCCTTCAAATGCCCCAGACAATTTGGCCCTCTCTACTTTCCTGCGCACTCTAGCCTCAAAAGCACCTTTTTCACTTTCGGCGCCCCCGGAGGAAAAAAGACAAACGTCCAGCTTTTGCTGCCACAGCAAAGGTGCCAGCGGGGAAAAGTCATGCTGGTCCTCACTGCCTCCTGGAACCCCTTCAAATGCCCCAGACAATTTGGCCCTCTCTGCTTTCCTGCGCACTCTAGCCTCAAAAGCACCTTTTTTCACTTTCGGCGCCCCCCAGAGGAAAAAAGACAAACGTCCAGCTTTTGCTGCCACAGCAAAGGTGCCAGCGGGGAAAAGTGATGCTGGTCCTCACTGCCTCCTGGAACCCCTTCAAATGCCCCAGACAATTTGGCCCTCTCTGCTTTCCTGCGCACTCTAGCCTCAAAAACACCGGTTTTCACTTTCGGCGCCCCCCAGAGGAAAAAAGACAAACGTCCAGCTTTTGCTGCCACAGCAAAGGTGCCAGCGGGGAAAAGTGATGCTGGTCCTCACTGCCTCCTGGAACCCCTTCAAATGCCCCAGACAATTTGGCCCTCTCTGCTTTCCTGCGCACTCTAGCCTCAAAAGCACCTTTTTTCACTTTCGGCGCCCCCCAGAAGAAAAAAATAAAACGTCCAGCTTTTGCTGCCACAGCAAAGGTGCCAGCGGGGAAAAGTGATGCTGGTCCTCACTGCCTCCTGGAACCCCCTTCAAATGCCCCAGACAATTTGGCCCTCTCTGCTTTCCTGCGCACTCTAGCCTCAAAAGCACCTTTTTTCACTTTCGGCGCCCCCCAGAGGAAAAAAGACAAACGTCCAGCTTTTGCTGCCACAGCAAAGGTGCCAGCGGGGAAAAGTGATGCTGGTCCTCACTGCCTCCTGGAACCCCTTCAAATGCCCCAGACAATTTGGCCCTCTCTGCTTTCCTGCGCACTCTAGCCTCAAAAACACCGGTTTTCACTTTCGGCGCCCCCCAGAGGAAAAAGACAAACGTCCAGCTTTTGCTGCCACAGCAAAGGTGCCAGCGGGGAAAAGTCATGCTGGTCCTCACTGCCTCCTGGAACCCCTTCAAATGCCCCAGACAATTTGGCCCTCTCTGCTTTCCTGCGCACTCTAGCCTCAAAAGCACCTTTTTTCACTTTCGGCGCCCCCCAGAAGAAAAAAAAAAAAAACGTCCAGCTTTTGCTGCCACAGCAAAGGTGCCAGCGGGGAAAAGTGATGCTGGTCCTCACTGCCTCCTGGAACCCCTTCAAATGCCCCAGACAATTTGGCCCTCTCTGCTTTCCTGCGCACTCTAGCCTCAAAAGCACCTTTTTTCACTTTTGGCGCCCTCCGGAGGAAAAAAGACAAACGTCCAGCTTTTGCTGCCACAGCAAAGGTGCCAGCGGGGAAAAGTGATGCTGGTCCTCACTGCCTCCTGGAACCCCTTCAAATGCCCCAGACAATTTGGCCCTCTCTGCTTTCCTGCGCACTCTAGCCTCAAAGCACCTTTTTTCACTTTCGGCGCCCCCTCAGAGGAAAAAAGACAAACGTCCAGCTTTTGCTGCCACAGCAAAGGTGCCAGCGGGGAAAAGTGATGCTGGTCCTCACTGCCTCCTGGAACCCCTTCAAATGCCCCAGACAATTTGGCCCTCTCTGCTTTCCTGCGCACTCTAGCCTCACAAGCACCTTTTTTCACTTTCGGCGCCCCCCAGAGGAAAAAAGACAAACGTCCAGCTTTTGCTGCCACAGCAAAGGTGCCAGCGGGGAAAAGTGTGGTTGGTCCTCACTGCCTCCTGGAACCCCTTCAAATGCCCCAGACAATTTGGCCCTCTCTGCTTTCCTGCGCACTCTAGCCTCAAAAGCACCTTTTTTCACTATCAGCGCTGTTTGGAGCAAAAAAGACAAACGTCCAGCTTTTGCTGCCACAGCAAAGGTGCCAGCGGGGAAAAGTGATGCTGGTCCTCACTGCCTCCTGGAACCCCTTCAAATGCCCCAGACAATTTGGCCCTCTCTGCTTTCCTGCGCACTCTAGCCTCAAAAGCACCTTTTTTCACTTTCGGCGCCCTCCGGAGCAAAAAAGACAAACGTCCAGCTTTTGCTGCCACAGCAAAGGTGCCAGCGGGGAAAAGTCATGCTGGTCCTCACTGCCTCCTGGAACCCCTTCAAATGCCCCAGACAATTTGGCCCTCTCTACTTTCCTGCGCACTCTAGCCTCAAAAGCACCTTTTTTCACTTTCGGCGCCCCCCAGAGGAAAAAAGACAAACGTCCAGCTTTTGCTGCCACAGCAAAGGTGCCAGCGGGGAAAAGTCATGCTGGTCCTCACTGCCTCCTGGAACCCCTTCAAATGCCCCAGACAATTTGGCCCTCTCTGCTTTCCTGCGCACTCTAGCCTCAAAAGCACCTTTTTTCACTTTCGGCGCCCCCCAGAGGAAAAAAGACAAACGTCCAGCTTTTGCTGCCACAGCAAAGGTGCCAGCGGGGAAAAGTGATGCTGGTCCTCACTGCCTCCTGGAACCCCTTCAAATGCCCCAGACAATTTGGCCCTCTCTGCTTTCCTGCGCACTCTAGCCTCAAAAACACCGGTTTTCACTTTCGGCGCCCCCCAGAGGAAAAAAGACAAACGTCCAGCTTTTGCTGCCACAGCAAAGGTGCCAGCGGGGAAAAGTGATGCTGGTCCTCACTGCCTCCTGGAACCCCTTCAAATGCCCCAGACAATTTGGCCCTCTCTGCTTTCCTGCGCACTCTAGCCTCAAAAGCACCTTTTTTCACTTTCGGCGCCCTCCAAGAAGAAAAAAAAAAAAGTCCAGCTTTTGCTGCCACAGCAAAGGTGCCAGCGGGGAAAAGTGATGCTGGTCCTCACTGCCTCCTGGAACCCCTTCAAATGCCCCAGACAATTTGGGCCCTCTCTGCTTTCCTGCGCACTCTAGCCTCAAAAGCACCTTTTTTCACTATCAGCGCCCTCCGGAGCAAAAAAGACAAACGTCCAGCTTTTGCTGCCACAGCAAAGGTGCCAGCGGGAAAAGTGATGCTGGTCCTCACTGCCTCCTGGAACCCCTTCAAATGCCCCAGACAATTTTGGCCCTCCTGCTTTCCTGCGCACTCTAGCCTCAAAAACACCGGTTTTCACTTTCGGCGCCCCCCAGAGGAAAAAAGACAAACGTCCAGCTTTTGCTGCCACAGCAAAGGTGCCAGCGGGAAAAGTGATGCTGGTCCTCACTGCCTCCTGGAACCCCTTCAAATGCCCCCACACAATTTG